>NC_137098.1:4689517-4839517 GCF_949357685.1 Gobio gobio
CGACCCGCCAGAAAATAGGAAAAATAGGATACAGGCTTATAAGTGCACCCACTGTGAGCGGACAAGGTGTCAGTATGCTCATCAGGAGATGTTTGAGTCATAAATGGTAAAATAAAAAGGCTATTGTTACGTTTATTTTGGGGGAAAAGTTGCATATAGCCCCTTTAAATGTGTTATGTGAGACTACTGTAGTTTCCCTTGGTCCTCATTATTTAATGATTGGTTTGGTTGGTTGATACTTTACTCTAGCTCCAGACTCCTGGCCCTGGAATACTTGATTTCTGAACAGGACCTCCTTTCTTTGTTTCAGTTTGTTTGTTGGTGTTGGATTGTAAATTAATCAGCTTCTTGAGCAGCTACCAAAAACCTGGCCCTGTTGGCTCAAACCGTGATAGTGTCAGCTGGAGGGTCTCAGTCTTATGTGTTAAGCTTCTGCTTCACTGTTTTTCCATCCTGGGTGCCTTCTGATGAAGAATGCTCTCTGAGTGTGGACTTCCCCACTCTAGATTTGTAAATTATGGCGTCCCGAAGGGCTATTAATAGTATTGTTTTTTCCTTTCGCCTCAGATAAAAAACGCTTTTGGCAAGGCACGCTGCAGATGCGATCACCTCACTGACAGTGTTTTGGACGTTGAGAGAGCTCTTGCATAAGTGTTTGGATTGAATTCTTTTGACGCTGTCCAAATAGATCACAAGTGGATTTTCATGGCATATAAACTGAAGTCAGCTGTTGCTTGCACAGTTTAATGAAGATGTTATATAACAAGTTAACCCTGTGGTACATTACATCTTTAAACTATTATCGTATACAATGTGAATGAATGTAAATGTATTGCTCAGAGGTCTCAGAGGCTTAATTGAGTTCAGATTTTCTTCCACAACCCCAGCTAAAAAATTATGTTAATTAACGTTCCCATTAAGTTATATAAATGTTATTTTTCAATGTTTTCTGAAAGGTAAAAACAAATCCAGTTTTTTAAATGTTATGTACGAACATTAAAGGGAATATTCCATTTTACAATTTTGAAAGCATTATGGAAACATGTTTAGAGAACTTTCAAAAGTAACAAGTGAAACATTTAAAATAAAACGTCGAACTAAACATTTCAGGTAAATAAAAAATATTTCCATGAACGTATTGAGAACATTATTAACCTCTTAAGATCTGGGACCATTTTTGGGGATGTGGCCGACCCAAATTGAAAATCTTCCCATACACACATACAGTGTCTCTAAATACACGATGTTGGTGTCATTTTACAGGAAACCTTTTGAAGTTACATAAACCACTGCTAAAAGTGATGAACATGTAAGTATATGTAGGCGCTTTTTAAATGGTTTGGTTATAAATTCATTGTTGAAAGTGTGTAACTCAGGCCCTGTGTGTTCTAGCACCCTGCAGACAGTTTGGGCTGTTTACACTAGATTACAGAAAATACTGGAAAAAGAGTTTTGTCTGTATCATGTATGCAAGATTTATTCAAATGGATCTGAATGGAGGAATATAAATATAATAATAATATATAATATAAATAGTCATACCCCCCCCCCCCCCCCCCATGATATAATGTTTATTATATCACACACAACATATATTATAATATAAAGACAGGGATATTGCATTTATAACACTGTATATGGGTATGGGGTGGTGGGGGGGTGGAAATGACATAAAAAAGGTAATATTCCTCCATTCAGATTAATTTGAATAAATCTTACATACATGATGGTGATATGGCTTTTCAGCAGCTTGCATATCACCCTGTAGCCCAAGACTTTCCCACTGAAGCAAAGCAGGGCTGAGCCTGGTCAGTACCTGAGACTGTCTGGGTAAACTAGGCTTCTGCTGGTAGAGGTGTTAGTGAGGCCAGCAGGGGGCGCTCATCCTGTGGTCTGTGTGGGTCCTAACAACCCAGTATAGTGATGAGGACATTATACTGTGACAAGCACCGTCCTTCGGATGAGATGTTAAACTGAGGTCCTGACTCTCTATGGTCGTTAAAAATCCCAGGATGTCCTTCGATAAAGAGTAGGGGTGTAACCCCGGCATTATGGCTATATTTGCCCATTGGCCCCTGTCCATCATGACCTCCTAATCATCCCCATATATATATGATTGGCTTCATCACTCTGTTTCCTCTCCACCAATCAGCTGGTGTGTGTGGTGGGCGTTCTGGCTCAATATGGCTGCCGTCGCATCATCCAGGTGGAGCTGCACATTGGTGGTGGATGAGGAGATTCCCTAGCCTGACGTCGTCATACTCAATTCTAGTCAGAATTTGAGTCTGATCTGCTCTGTTGGGCTGTGATTATGGGGCGTGTTTCAACCGAACCAGGAAAGACCTCAATTGGATAGACCTACAACCAATCAGAGCAACGGAGCGACGCATAACATTAGTTGTCAAATGTCAACAGAACTCAACTGCACTGTGTTGCCAAGTCTGCAGGTTGAAGCGACCCCAATTATGTGACATACAGACCCAGGAATGCGATTTTTAGCTGCCAGCCCTGCCAAAATAACACATATTTTACCCCCCAAATGCCATTTTACCCCCCGGAAAGCTATTGGGCTTGTTTTTGGCTAGTTTTGAGGAATGTTAGCAATTGGACAGGTTTTGTTGTAAAAACTTGGCAACCCTGTCTGTCCGCACGCTGGAATAAGTAGCCTAACGTTAGAAGAAAAGGATGAGTGTAAACGATCTTTGCCAGTGTTGTAAAAAAAAGAATGTAAGGATACACAGAGTACTTACCAACACCATCATCATTTCTGAGAGAAATAGTAAAGGTGAATGCATATACGAACAAGTTCTCCGTTTAGGATTATAACAAACTCAACCCAAGCGCCTTTGACGTGAATGATTACGTTACTGTTGATCATCTGTCCATCATCGTCTAAAACCCGCCCTGATGATTTCATTGGTCCGAACAGTTTCTGTTCGGGCATAATTACTTCGCTACCGATCAAGCCCAGAACGAACTGCCCGAGTAAAAATGTTGTGGGCGGGGCTAAGTTCGGCTGGCATCCAGGCTAGAGATTCCCCCCTTCCATGTAAAGTGCTTTGAGTGCCTAGAAAAGCGGTATATAAATGTAACAAATTATTATTATGATCCAGACAAAATTCTTTTTTCCAGAATTTCCTGGAATCTAGTGTAAACAGCCCAAACTGTCTGCAGGGTGCTAGAGCACACAGGGCCTGAGTTACACACTTTCAACAATGAATTTATAACCAAAAAATCAAAAAACGCCTCTTTTTTGGTAGCGGGGGGTTATTACAGCTCAGACAACATTACATGTTTATCACTTTTAGAAGTGGTTTATGTAACTTCAAATGGTTCCAGTTAAATGACACCAATATTGTGTTTTTAGAGACACTGTATGTGTGTATGGGAAGCTTTTCAATTTGGGTCGGCCACATCCATTCCAGGCGGAAATGGTCCCAGAGTAATTTAATGTAAATAAGTTACTTTGTGTTAAACAAATGCCAAAGTGATGCATATCTCCAGAAAGTAGAGACTCTAAGCTTTCAAATGGCTCCACATATGAGGTCAGAGCTCCTCCACAGACAAAGTTCCCTGTTAGCCGGACTCTTTAGGAAAAATACTATTAGAAGTGAGACAATTGTTGACATATAGGTTTTATTCCTGGAAGAATTTGAAGAGAAAGTTTGAGTTCATATTGGAATCTGCTACCATCTCTACTTGCTTTCTGTTTAATATCAATGCTGTCTACAGTAGGAGACATTAAAAAGATCTTATTTGCAATGGGTTGTTCTGTCCATATCATTGCTAGAACGAAAAAGCATTTTAATGTCCAAAAAATCTACTTGAAGGTAAGAGTAATGTCAGTTCAAAAGAATAGCCGCTTCAGATGTGGGAAATTATTGATGGAATATTACAAAGACATGCACATTTTCCTGACTCTATAACATGAGGAACCTACATTAAAGTAAATGAACCACTTATGATTTTGAATGTAAAGGTTGGAGGAAATTGTTTGATTTACAGTAGTTTCCATGAGAACAGCCTCGTTTCTCTTGAGTTTTCACTGCCTACTGTCAGCTCGTTTGGTTTGAGTACTGAATGAGTGACCAAAAATAAACACAAACTACATTTCCTGTGTCACTGAGACTCCTCAGCATTGTTTAAAGCAGCTCTTACAGGATGTTGGGGAGACCGGATTAATGAGCCCTCTCCCAGCCCAAGGCCACTGAGTGTCACGGGATTTGGTCTGCTGCTCTTTGTGGAATAAATCATGTAAATACAGGAAGTGTGTGTGTGTGTGTGTGTGTGTGTGTGTGTGTGTGTGTGTGTGTGTGTGTGTGTGTGTGTGTGTGTGTGTGTGTGTGTGTGTGTGTGTGTGTGTGTGTGTGTGTGTGTGTGTGTGTGTGTGTGTGTGTGTGTGTGTGTGTGTGTGTGTGTGTGTGTGTGTGTGTGTGTGTGTGTGTGTGTGTGTGTGTGTGTGTGTGTGTGTGTGTGTGTGTGTGTGTGTGTGTGTGTGTGTGAACGTGCAAGTCTTTCATTATCTCACAAACACAGTGCTTTTCAATGATTGAATTGTAATTAGATCTTCATGTTTATTCATGTTTATGAATACTTAACAATACTGAGTATATCTGGAAAAATAAAATATTGGATAGTATGATTGTATGGTACAGTTAAACTCTCATCTAAGCAGAGATGGTACAAGGAGAATATTAATATTTTTATTTAGCAAAGAAACTTACAATTATTTAAAAATACATATATATTATGTTACAAAAGGTTTATATTTCAAATAAATCCCATTTGAACTTTCTATTCATCCTGATGTAAAATGATTTCAGCAAAAATATTAAACAGCACAACTTTTTTCAACATTGATAACAATCAGAAATGTTTATTATTATGATTTCTGGAAGATCATGTGACACTGAAGACTCGAGTAATGATGCTGCAAATTCAGCTTTGATGACAGGAATAAATTACATTTTAACATGTATTAAAATACAAAACCATTATTTTAAATTGTAATATTACAGTTTTTATTATACTTTTGATCAAATACATGAAGCCTTGGTGAGAATAAGAATATTAAGGTAAATGATTGAAAATTCTGATTTTTGCCTCTTACCTTGTTCACCCTGTCCAGTGACTTTGCACATAAGGTGGAACACACAGCACTGCACTCAGGAAGTACTGTATCTCTTTTAAAACAAGACTCATTTCATTTTAACTGATCAGATATAAATACAGTTATTTGTTCATGTAAAGACAATGTATAAATACCCTCTATACATATAAAAGTAACTCCTTCAGAGCATAATTACATCAGCATACAGTAGTTTGGGAGAACCAACCAACCAACCAACCATCCATCCAACCAACCAAACAAACATCCATCCAACCAACCAAACAAACAAACATCCATCCATCCAACCAACCAAACAAACATCCAACCAAGCAAACAAACAAACAAACAAACAACCATCCAACCAACCAACCAAACAAACATCCAACCAAGCAACCAACCAACCAAACAAACAACCATCCAACCAAACATCCATCCATCCATCCATCCATCCATCCATCCAACCAACCAACCAACCATCCAACCAAACAAACAACCATCCATCCATCCAACCAAACAAACATCCATCCATCCATCCATCCATCCAAACAAACAAACAACCATCCATCCAACCAACCAAGCAAACATCCATCCAGCCAACCAAACAAACAAACAACCATCCATCCATCCATCCATCCAACCAACCAAACAAACAACCATCCATCCATCCATCCAACCAACCAACCAACCAACCAACCAACCAACCAAACAAACAAACAAACAACCATCCATCCAACCATCCATCCATCCATCCATCCATCCAACCAACCAAACAAACAAACAAACAATCCATCCAACCAACCAACCAACCAAACAACCATCCATCCATCCAACCAACCAACCAACCAACCAACCAAACAAACAAACAAACAAACAAACAACCATCCATCCATCTCACCAACCAACCAACCATCCATCCAACCAACCAACCAACCAAACAAACAACCATCCATCCAACCAACCAAGCAAACATCCATCCAGCCAACCAAACAAACAAACAACCATCCATCCATCCATCCAACCAACCAAACAACCATCCATCCATCCATCCATCCAACCAACCAACCAACCAAAAAAACAAACAACCATCCATCCATCCAACCATCCATCCATCCATCCATCCATCCATCCATCCATCCATCCATCCATCCATCCAACCAAACAAACAAACAAACAAACAAACAAACAATCCATCCAACTAACCAACCAACCAAACAACCATCCATCCATCCATCCAACCAACCAACCAACCAAACAAACAAACAACCATCCATCCATCAACCAACCAACCAACCAACCAACCAAACAAACAAACAACCATCCAACCAACCAACCAACCAACCAACCAACCATCCATCCATCCAAACAACCAACCAAACAACCATCCATCCATCCATCCATCTCACCAACCAACCAAACAACCATCCATCCATCCATCCATCCATCCATCCATCTCACCAACCAACCATCCAACCAACCAAACAAACAAACAAACAAACAACCATCCATCCATCCATCCATCCATCTCACCAACCAACCAAACAACCATCCATCCATCCATCCATCCATCCATCCATCTCACCAACCATCCATCCAACCAACCAACCAACCAACCAACCAAACAAACAAACAACCATCCATCCATCCATCCATCCATCCATCCATCCATCCATCCATCCATCCAACCAACCAAACCAACCAACCAACCAAACAACCATCCATCCATCCATCCATCATCCATCCATCCTACCAACCAAACAAACAACCATCCATCCATCCATCCATCCATCCATCCATCCATCTCACCATCCAACCAAACAAACAAACAAAAACTGTTGTCTATTATATAGCAACCATCAATACAATTTTAGCTGCATCCTGTTTTGAGTTTTTTTTTTAGATGCATCAAGTGCAGCCTAATTTCAGTGCCTGGCTGACATTTGCATCATCACAGAGATGAACTCTTCAGGCATTTATGACGGCTGGCATAAAACAGATGTACACACAACGAGACTGCAGTTAGATCCATCATGAATGCATCATAAAATGAAGTCTCGTTAGGCTCTAATTCATCCTATTTTTGTAATAAAACATTACTGTTCTTTTTCAGTTAATGGTCAGTCCATTAATTCACAGCTTTTAGTAGCTCCTCATTGATTTGTTCTGCAGCCTCACTTGGCTCATGTGTATTCTCAACATGGTGAGTGTTCTGTGAATCAAACATAACCTGTGACTGAATGAACTCAGTGACAGGGTCAGAGATGAGCAGACTGCACCATGTGAAGTGTGGGCTTTGACTTTCTTTGAGCTGACAGAACATGACAGCTTTCACAGGCTGGTAATGAAGTGTTTGAGCAGTGAAGATAAAGCAAAAACTAGGAAGCTTTGCAGGTATATGTTAGAAACTAAGCTTTTCTTTTACTGCACAAGTAACTATTTATGAGTAGCTTTTTGTGAGATGCAAAATATGCACTGACAGGGTTTCGATGACAGAACGGCAGTTTCATTTTTTAACCTCTGTTTGTCCTTAAAATATTGACTACAAACATTTTTCAGATTTTCCATCCATATTTACAATTCTTTGCAGCCTTTAGCCACTGCCTAAAACACAAATTTGAAATCTTGCACTTGGGAACAACACAAGTAGACACCATTATGACTAAAAGTTTGCTAAGAAGTATTTCCTACTAAAGCAAGGTGGTATTTGACTCTGGTAAGTGTATCTACAGCGAACTGGTGGAAGTGGCCTTGGATTCCCAGTGCATATGGGTGTTGAAGTTTTCCTACCTATTCAGCCAAAGGGAAGACAGACGTTTTTGTGAATGAATGACTCTCTGTAACTGTTGCTTTGGTCTTCATCAACACACATTTCAGCCCATTAAATGCAAGCCCTAAATGCATGCATGATTAATGCAATGCACCTTTTTTTCTAGTAGTACATACACGTGGCATTATTTTACTTCCATGTACCCCTTTAAGTAAATCAAACAAAAGCGTACCAGTGAGATTGTACAAATTCATACGAATTAGCCACCAATTCGCCAAAATATAAAATAGTTACAAATTGCCATGAGATTGTGTTGGATGATACAACTAATTATGGGGTAATCTACAATAATGCTGTGTCTCTGGATGTCAATAAAACGTTCAATAAGAAAAAAATGATGGTGACCCAGAGGTTATAAGTTGATATTTTGCTGGCATAGATCTTCACCAACCTGGTTTAAAGTCATCATGAAACTGGAGTTGCGTTAGTCTTTTTTCCCTATTGTGACGTATACAAGTAGCCTAGAAATCTAGACACACCCCAGCGGCAGCAGATATAATTTGCATTCAGGGTCGTCTAGCAACTCTCCTTTGGCTTGCGAGCTGGAAAAACCAATCTCTGGTCAGGCCAATCACATCGTGTATAGAGTCGGTGGGCGGGCTTAACATAATGACGGCAGAGTTGCCGCGGTTCCGCATGCTACTCTTAAACAAAGAAGCTGGCGAGCAGCGGTCTTTCCAATCGACTCTGGAAGACTTGGAGTTCAGCTTTTCTTTGAGAAAAGAACAAAGAACGGCACTGAAGTCATTCTTAAGAAAGGAAGATGTGTTCAGAGTTTTGCTGACCGGATACTGCGAAAGTTTAATCTATCAACTAGCTCCGCTTCAGCTTCTTCATTGCTCTGGTTGGTTGTAGCGCTATCCAATTGCGTGCAGAGGGAATTTGAAAGACAACCGTTTATCCCGCCCCGCGGATTGAGCCCTGCCAATGGTGTGTTCCCAGAGCCAATGGCTTGTCAGGCTAGTATACAAGTGAAACGGCTTCTGGAATAAGAAAAAAAAAAAGATGGGCGGGGCTTGATTTTGTCTGTGTGGAATTGATTGGATGATTGTGGTTTGCTATTGGTGGATCTCATGTGAGTGACAGGTTGCAATTATGAAGCACATGAATAAAAAAAAAAAGAATGCACAGTGCACAGATAAATCATTTTATAATAATCACTGCAGTATTCCAATTTGATTTCACGTGACTTTAATATCAAAACATTTGAGCTATTTTGAAAAAAGGACAGTTGGCTGTGTTTTTAGGTGTTGTCTGTCTCGATTTTAGCTGTTTTACAAAAAAATACTATTTCATCCTAAAATACTGTTGCACACACATTACTTGGTAATTAATTGTAAACAAAATAATTTCTACACTAATGATTTATTGAACTTTCATGTATGCCACAAGCTGTTTAACAATTTTATTGTACTTGGGGATATGCCGATTAAGTATTTCATTCAAAATGCCACCAGACGGACGGACCTCCTACGTACTTCTGCTCAATTTTCATTTTCCTTCAGTACTCCGTCTGGGATTGCAGTATAAAACCACTGCAGCAGGGATTCTGGCCCACTCCTCCATACAGATCTTCTCCAGGTCCTTCAGGTTTCGGGGCTGTCGCTGGGCAATACGGACTTTCAGATCCCTCCAAAGATTTTCTATTGGGTTCAGGTCTGGAGACTGGATAGGCCACTCCAGGACCTTGAGATGATTCTTACGGAGCCACTCTTTAGTTGCCCTGGCTGTGTGTTTCAGGTCATTGTCATGCTGGAAGACCCAGCCACGACCCATCTTCAATGCTCTAACTGAGGTTGTTGGCCAAGATCTCGCGATACATGGCCCCATCTATCCTCCCCTCGATACGGTGCAGTCGTCCTGTCCCCTAAAGCATCCCCAAAGAATGAAGTTTCCACCTCCATGCTTACGGTTGGGATGATGTTCTTGGGGTTGTACTCGTCCTTCTTCTTCCTCCAAACATGGTGAGTGGAGTTTAGACCAAAAAGCTCTATTTTTGTCTCATCAGACCACATGACCTTCTCCCATTCCTCCTCTGGATCATCCAGAGTGTGTTTGATTGAGTGTGTGGACAGGTGTCTTTTATACAGGTAACAAGTTCAAACAGGTGCAGTTAATACAGGTAATTCTTACTGGTTGGTAGGTGATCAAATACATATGTCATGCAATAAAATGCAAATTAATTATTTAAAAATCATACAATGTGATTTTCGGGATTTTTGATTCCGTCACTCACAGTTGAAGAGCACCTATGATAAAAATTTCAGACCTCTACATGCTTCGTAAGTGGGCAAACCTGTAAAATCGTCAGTGTGTCAAATACTTGTTCTCCCCACTGCAGACACAGGCTTTCAGTGTGTGTTTTGTGAAAAGTCTATGTTTATACATGAGGCTCTTGGGCACTTTGAGATATTTGAGCGAGTGGAAAAGTGATAGGGACAGCGGTCATCCGTCACTCCTCCCTGTGAAGAGAGCGGCGTGTGGGAAGGCATGAGAGCAGTGTGTGACCCCACTGATGTCAACACACTGTGATCGAGCCGCGCGACGAGATGCTGTCGTGCTGAGGCGTGAATGACTCCTTCTGTTAGTGGAAATGCCCTGAAAAGTCTGGAAATTTGCATTGTAAACCCTTTGTTTTTGATCTCTCCTCTAAGCGTTTTTGGTCTTATCGCTGTTTCAAACAAGGCATTTAAAAGAATGCTTTTAATCAGTCTTTTACTGGCACACTTGAAGCCTTCTAACTGGTATTCAGAAAGAAAATATTTCTTGTCTTGCGGAATGCATTGAAAAACATGCCCAACAAAGGTAAAAAAAAAAGATTTTTTGAATGGCCATCATGGCAATATATGGCATTTTGTGCTGTGAAGGCTCTAAGTGGCATCTTGTTTGGCTTCATACTATCAGAAGAGAATATTTTGAGGCATGAAACAAACTGCGGTCGCTCTTCATTACCCACCATTGTACTGCTGAATCCAAGGTTGAGATATTTGCGTGACAGTATTTGACAATTTGCCGTTACCTGTTGAGAAAAGAGGACAAAATATGTTCTCCTGATGGCATTTTGCCTTTTGTTTGTTTTATCGACTAACATTTGAATGTATGAATAAAGGACCCTTTTCACAGACTGTAATGTCCAGTAAATATACCGGCAGAAATTTTGACATCATTCTCTCGTCTGATCAGCGTAATCTCCTCTTTGAAATGCTATCGACTGCAACATTTGGGTTCTCCATAAGGAAATTGATCTTACTGTGAGCTCTGAGGTTATTAATCAATGGCATATGCTTTTGTTGAAGCCTTCAGCCTGCATTATTGCAACTTATTTTTAAAATAATCATGTTTAACAGTGGAGTTCCTGGTGAAAAACTACATTACCCATGATGCTATACAGTAAATTCCACCAATCGGAGAGTCAAAACGAGCAAAACGCTCCAAAAGTCAAATCTGTTCACACGACGGCCATATTTGCGACGGCTCTGGGCAGATATTTCGAGCATCCAAGGCAAAGTCCTATCTACTAGAATGGGGGGATTTTGAAATTCCAGAACCAATGCCGTTGAAAAAGTGGGCGGGCACTAAAGACCCCGATATACTCATGGCATGTTAGGGATAAAAAGAAGTTTGAAATACATGACCAACAGAGGTTAACTGTTACTGTGTACACAACCACCCTATATTGGTACAACTCCAACCACTCCTCTTTTTTTTAATCCCCATAAATCATAAGCAGTGTCTCAGAACAAGCCGTTTGCAGATTCTAGCAGTGTGATGTCACAAATGCTTAGGCCCCGCCCACAACCACTAACAGACTCCGCCCTATTAGTATAGACCACAGTCCGCCATGTTTATCTCCTCGCCAGAGTGTTTAACAGCATTCAAGTAAGAAATGTATTCTTATTCTTACGCTGCTGTCACTTTAACACACAGATCTAATACACACATGCCATTTCTTTCCCTGCTGTTTACATTCACAGACATAACCGACTGTTTATGGGAACTGTGTGTGTTTTTGATGTAACCTTGTGTGTATTTGACAGTTTAAGCACAATAAGATGTTAAAGAGAACTTAGTTTAGTACTCACATGACGTGCTGTCTGAATCCAGCCCCGCCCTCTTTCTAGAAAAGGGGTGGGACTGCAGCTCATTTGCATTTAAAGATACAAGCACAAAAACATACAACATGGTATAATAAATGATCTGCGGGGTGTTTAGAGCTGAAACTTCACACACATTCTGTGGACACCTGATACTTATTAAATCTTGTATAAAGGGGCATACACTGAAAAAAATGGTGTGTTGGATTTACATGATTTAATCATGTACATCGGTTCCACATGAATCAAGTAAGTTAAAGGGCCCTATCTTGCACCCAGCGCAATTGACTTTGTACACCGACGCATGTGTCATTCCTATTTTGCACCCGTGCAAAGCGCGCTTTTCCCTCCACAGAAGCACGTCGCTAAACTAGTGAATGCACTTGCGCTCCCTGGGCGGTTCAGCGCAAAAAAGGAGGCGTGTTCCGGCGCAAACAATCCCTGGTGCTATTTTGCTGTTCCATTAAACAATTGCGCCACTGACCAGAAAAAACCTAGTCTAAAGTCAGTGGCGCGTTGCGCGTTGTTCATTATGCTATTTTAAGGGCGCATGCTTGACCATAATGTATAGCGTGCACAACGCGCATACACTTTGCTCATGTAATCTACACAGATGCAACAGTTATTTTTGCAAATCATAAATTGTTACACTAAAAAAATATTAACACATGAGATGACGGAAATCATTGTGGTGTGCCACGAAGATGTGAAAAAATAGGCATAAATCTAGCTTACAAATGATTCAGGCTAATTGTAATAATTAAGGATAAGACCTGTTTGCCCAATAGTGGCAAGACATATATGTATATAAGGACATCTGACAAATTGGTTTGTCCGTCAAGAACCAGGAAAAAAAATCGACTGAAAAACTGAAAAAACTGAAAGACTGAAAAAAAAAAAGACTGTGAAATCACCTTTACCATAATGTACAACATTACAACTTCACTTCTCTGTCTTTCACTGCTCTTACAAGAACATCAGTCTCCTCGGCTGTGAACCGCTCCTGGCGTGCGCCTGGTAAATACGCCATAATAATAGCAATCCATAATGGAACTTGCGCACCTGCTTTTAAAGGGAATGTTGGATGACGCTCGGATTGGTTTATTCACGTTACGCCCAAACCACACCTATGAATAATGAAGCTACTTCAGACCAACCCATTTTAGATTTGCGCCGGGCGCAAGAGCCATTTATCCCGCCGGGAAAATAGCAACAGCGCCGAGACCCGCCCACAAAGTTACTTGCGCTTCACGCTTTGACACTTGCGTTTCAGATCGTTAAAATAGGGCCCAAAGGGTTAGTTCACCCAAAAATGAAAATTCTGTCATTAATGACTGACCCTCATGTCGTTGGACACCCGTCAGACCTCCGTTCATCTTCAGACACAAATGAAGATATTTTAGTGTAAATCTGATGGCTCAGAAAGGCCTCCATTGACTCAATGCACTTTACACTCTCAAGACCCTTAAAAGGCACTAAAGACGTCGTTACAAAGTCCATCTCACTACAGTGGTTCTACAATAACTTTATGAAGCGACGAGAATAGTTTTTGTGCGCAAAAAACCCTAAATAACGACTTATATGGTGATGACGATTTCAAAACACGGCCTCATGAAGCTTCGAAGCGTTATGAATCAGTGAGTCGATTCATGATTCGGATCGCGTGTCAAACCGCCAAACTGCTGAAATTTGGCGATTCAAACTGCTGAATCGACTCAATGATTCATAACGCTTCGAAGCTTCATGATGCCTTGTTTTGAAATCGTCATCACTATATAAGTCGTTATTTAGGGTTTTTTTGCGCACAAAAACTATTGTCGCCGATTCATAAAGTTATTGTAGAGCCACTGTAGTGAGATGGACTTTGTAACGACGTCTTTAGTGCCTTTTAAGGGTCTTGAGAGTGTAAAGTGCATTGAGCCAATGGAGGCCTTTCAGAGCATCAGATTTACACTAAAATATCTTCATTTGTGTCTGAAGATGAACGGAGGTCTGACGGGTGTCCAACGACATGAGGGTAAGTAATTAATGACAGAATTTTCATTTTTGGGTGAACTAACCCTTTAAACAAACATAATTTGTTCACATAATTTCAACATAATGGAATTAAGTAATTTTTAAGTAACCGAATTGAGTAGTCTCACAATGATTTTAATATGGCTCCCTAACAACAGTGGTGCACATGGGGACTTGAGACCCTGCCTCTTTAATCAAAACACACAAGTTTATTTTTGTATATTTTTGTTGTCACTTGACTGATCTATAACACTGTACTCAGTAGCTTTCATTATATTTGCCAGCAATAGCACATCATATACGTGCTAAGAGTGAAATGCTCTTTAATGACGTGTGCTGAGTCAGTCCACAGCCTAAGCAATCGCTCCGCTCTTCTCCACTATGGTAACCCAGTGTAATTTAAATGGTTCGAATAATTCCAACATAATTAAACATTAAACACTAATAAACAATATAAATTCTCCCCCTTTTTCTCATTTTGCCCAAAAACACATAAAATAACACTTAATTTCAACAATGTTTACTCTAGTCATCAAGTCCCAAGCAAAGCATGCTGGGAACTACAGTTTCAGCAAAAATCATTTTCGAGTACTTAATTGGTTCACATTCACCCAAATAATTTAATCTAGTAGATTGCACATTTTAGAGAATTACATTAATCGAAAGCAATGAAATCATGTTTAGAAGAGAAACACAAATTTGTTGCGTAGATCACAAATAATACGATTAAAGCTACACTGTGTAACTTTTTTAGTTTGTTCTTAGCTAAAAACACTTAGTTCTTTCAAAAATATATGTGCTCATTAATGTATATTTACTTCTTTCAAGTAATAAAGTATTCTCGTAAGTTTATAATATGCCATTGAAAATACATACGGGTGAGGGGTTCGAATGCAGGTTGCCATGTTGCCCCTCCATCTTGAAAGTACATCAGCCAAAGAGGGACATACCCGTGAATTCAAGCTTTGCCTTTCGCGTTTTAACACTCGATGGCACCGTGTCAAATGTGGACGAGGTCGAACTGGAAGCCATGTTAATCTTGGACTAAATCGGCCACCGTAGGAGTTAAAACAAAATCGGAATTGAGAGGAAGAGAAACTAATATTCACTGGATGGTCATATAACTTTTAACCGCTAGATGGGGGAAAATATCACACAGTGTAGCTTTAAGTAAATTGGACAACATGTGTTTTCTTGTTTTTTTAGTGTAAACTCCCCTTTAATTCGCTTTATTGGGGCAAATGGGAACTATAGTCACCAGTATACACTCTATTAAAAAAAAGGTTCTATATGGCACAAAAAATGGTTCTTGGCTTGTAATCATAGGGGAACCTTTTTTAGTGCTATATAGCACCAATTTTGGTTCTTCACCGGTTCTTTGACTAAGGTGCTATATAGCACCGCTGAAGAACCACTGAAGCACCAAAATTGGTGCTATATAGCACTAAAAAAGGTTCCCCTATGATTACGAGTGTTAGTTTTCCCAAACATTATAACAGCCGCTTCTGAGAAGCCTAGAAATGTGAAAAGGGTCCATTTCGGGAAATTATCCTTAATTATGTTTTGCTTTGCAGCCATTTTAATTGACAGCATCAGTGATGAGTGTGATTTTCTCGAGGTGTTTGTGTTGCCGGGCCTGAGAGAAAAGACCCTGATGTGTGAAAGCAGTGGTGGATGAATGTGCAGGAGGCGAAACGCTCTCTCTCTCTCTCTCTCTCTCTCTCTCTCTCATCCTAACCACACCATCCCTCATGTTCGTTCTCTGTGTCTTTCAGGTCAGTTGTGTTTACGGGACCATTTGACATTCCGCTTCTGTCAGACCCTGCAATGGCTCGGCCGATGTCAGGTTCCTTCAGTCCGTGTGAAGTGCTGCAAGACCTGCGAGCTGCCATCCCGGGGCGGAGATCGCACTGCGAGCCGCTGAGACACAAAGGGATTGCAAGAATGAACACAAGATTATGACACAAACACTCATTGTTGGACAGACTTTCGCCTGGTCTGGTCTGGCCATTGACCAACAGTTTATCAGGGAGACACTCTGTCCCTACATCCTTTATTAAATGGTGCTTATTTCCGTCCATCATCTCAGATCAATGGTAGTAAAGCAGGTAAAGTGGACCATCTTTCCATCTCACTGTAGTCACTACAGTAATTAAGCTTCCTTCCAATTTTCATTACTATTTATGACCCTGGAGCACAAAACCAGTCGTGCGTCTCACGGGTTTATCTGTGGCAATAGCCAACAATACATTAATTGTGTCGAAATTATCTATGTTTCTTTTATGCCAAAAATCATTAGGATATTAAGATCACATGTTCCATGAAGATATTTAGTAAATTTCCTACCGTAGATATATATAAAAATTATTATTAGTAGTATTATGCATTGCTAAGGACTTCATCTGGACAACTTTAACCCTCTGGGGCTCTTCGTCATTTCTGACCTGAATTTTTTTAAATAAAAAATGTTAAAAATCGTAGCTTCATCGGAATGGTCCGAAACTTGGTGACTTTATTGGTACTTGGTATATGAACACCCGAACAATTGGGGACAGGATTTGAAAAGTCTAAGTGGTCGTACAAAAAAATAGTCACACTCAGGACCTTCGGGTCAAAAATGACCCCCATAGGAAATAAATGGGAAATTGGCAAAAATATGAAAATACTGAGTTTTTTTGTGCGTACAATCTACAAATTGGCAAAGGATGCAGAAAAAAGGACTCAACAGTGAAGGGGTGAATCTCTAAAACATCAAGAGTGCAAAACACACACACACACACACACAGAAAAACACAATTAGCTTTTGGAATGGCACACATTAATTTGTGTGTGCGTGTGTTTTTGTTTGTATAAGTGTGTGAAAACACCAAAAAAGAAAAGAAAAAATATTATTGAACAAAAATATATTTCATTGATTTTACTCAAATCTTTTTTATCTTAATCCCGCCCTCCGGGTCATTTCATTTTGACCCGAAGGTCCTGAGTGTGGCCCATAAATGAAGAACCCCAGAGGGTTAAAGCAGATTTTCTCAATATTTAGACAATGGAAAGCTTATTTATTCAGCTTTCAGATGATGTATACATCTCAATTTAAAGAAATTGAACCTTATGACTGGTTTGTGGTCCAGGGTCACAAATGGCAATGGAATAAGTATATTCATAATGTGGCTATTTTAATCATATATTTCAACTTTGCCAAGACTGCAGTTCAATTATTTGTAATTTTATTCCTGTTTTGTGCCGTTTTATCACACTTTCTTTTCATTGAACCACATATAACCACCACGCTAGTGAGCAATTCTGCGTAATTGCAAATTGAGCTTGCCGATGTTTCTATTTATTGCAGCTGATTGCAAATCAAATATTAAAGGAGTAATGAAGTACCTGGTGCTAAAGGTAGCGAGCGCTACACTCCTCACTCAGTCTAGTGTTGGTGGTACTTGAAATCTAAAGACAATGTTTATAGTATCTTAATTTTATATCTGTATTATTTACCCTTTGGATGAATAAACACAACAAAATAATTACAAATGCATAGATTAGAGCTGCAAAATTAATCGTTAAAAGACCACAATTGATTCAAACACCCACGTATAGATATGAAACGGTCTTTTCAACCACACATTATCATTATTTCTTTCTTATAATGATTCATATTATCACAGAAGTGCTGGGATAAAAGATTAAAGTTCGGATATAAACACTGATGTCTATAGTAGCGAACAAAATAGAGTAAATCACCTTTTGAAAGTAACTTGACGCTTCAAATAACGATTGTATCATTACATTGTTACACCAGTATCATTCACTCAAGAGATTCGTTCAAAAACACTGATTCATCCAGTAATGAAACAAGTGAAGTCTTTATGAGTGAGTCATTGAATCATTCATTCAAGAGATTCGTTCAAAAACACTGATTCATCCAGTAATGAAACAAGTGAAGTCTTTATGAGTGAGTCATTGAATCATTCACTCAAGAGATTCGTTCAGAAACACTGATTCATCCAGTAATGAAACAAGTGAAGTCTTTATGAGTGAGTCATTGAATCATTCACTCAAGAGATTCGTTCAAAAACACTGATTCATCCAGTAATGAAACAAGTGAAGTCTTTATGAGTGAGTCATTGAATCATTCACTCAAGAGATTCATTCAATAACACTGATTCATCCAGTAATGAAACAAGTGAAGTCTTTATGAGTGAGTCATTGAATCATTCACTCAAGAGATTCATTCAAAAACACTGATTCATCCAGTAATGAAACAAGTGAAGTCTTTATGAGTGAGCCATTGAATCATTCACTCAAGAGATTCATTCAAAAACACTGATTCATCCAGTAATGAAACAAGTGAAGTCTTTATGAGTGAGTCATTGAATCATTCACTCAAACCATTTAAAAAATATATATACATGCACTATAATGCCAAAAGTTTTGGGACGCTTGCCTTTACACGCACATTAACTTTAATGCCATCCCATTCTTAATCCGGAGGGTTTAATATGGAGTTGGCCCACCCTTTGCGGCTCTAACAGCTTCAGCTCTTCTGGGAAGGCTTTCCTCAAGGTTTAGGAGTGTGTTTATGGGGATTTGTGAGGTCAGGCACTGATGTTGGTCGAGAAGGCCTGGCTCTCAGTCTCCGCTCTAATTCATCCCAAAGCTGTTCAATCGGGTTGAGGTCAGGACTCAAGTTCCTCCACACCAAACTCGCTCATCCATGTCTTTATGGAGACGCTTTGTGCACTGGTCAGTCATGCTGGGACAGGAAGGGGCCGTCCACAAACTGTTCCCACTAAATTGGGAGCATGAAATTGTCCAAAATGTCTTGGTGAAACATTAAGAGTTCATTTCACTGGAACTAAGGGGCCAACCCATGAAAAACAACCCCACCCCATAATCCCCCCTCCACCAAACTTTACACTTGGCACAATGCAGTCAGGCAAGTCCTGTTCTCCTGGCAACCGCCAAACCCAGACTCGTCCATGGGATTGCCAGAGAGAAGCGTGATTGGTCACTGAGAGAACACGTCTCCACTACTCTAGAGTACAGTGGCGGCGCACTTTACCCCACTGCATCCCACGCTTTGCATTGCTCTTGGTGATGTAAGGCTTGGATGAGCGGCTTGGCCATGGAAACACATTCCCTGAAGCTCTACACACTGTTCTTGAGCTCATCTGAAGGACACAGGAGTTTGGAGGTCTGGAGCGGCTTCTGTGACCCTCAGCATGCGCTGACCCCGCTCTGTGACCCTCAGCATGCGCTGACCCCGCTCTGTGACCCTCAGCATGCGCTGACCCCGCTCTGTGACCCTCAGCATGCGCTGACCCCGCTCTGTGACCCTCAGCATGCGCTGACCCCGCTCTGTGACCCTCAGCATGCGCTGACCCCGCTCTGTGACCCTCAGCATGCGCTGACCCCGCTCTGTGACCCTCAGCATGCGCTGACCCCGCTCTGTGACCCTCAGCATGTGCTGACCCCGCTCTGTGACCCTCAGCATGCGCTGACCCCGCTCTGTGATTTCACTTCGTGGCTGAGTTGCTGTTGTTCCCAATCGCTTCCACTTTGTTATAATCCCACTAACAGTTGAGCGTGGAATATTTAGTAGTGAGGACATTTCACTTTTGGCAAATATAGTGTAATTCAAGTTGATTAAATATGTTTAAATAGACTGCTGCAATTAACATTTCATCAGAAACTCTTGTAAATGACACATTAAATTGTGGAAGAATCATATTTTAAAACACAACCATAATTCTCAATTCATCCAGAATCGTGCTCCTCTAATAATGTCAAGAGTTTTGTCAGGTACATGTAATATTACATGAAGAAAATGCCTTTTTTTAATACATGACCACTAACTGTGCCTTCAGTCTTAAGGTGCCGTCACATTAGCCTCTTTTCAGTGGAAACGCAAAGTGTGACCACATCTGAAGTTGTATAAATAAAAAGATGTCAGGATGCTTTTAATATTTCAGATGTATTTGACTCCTTGTACTTATTTTTAACTGCCTAGCCTAATTACACATGCCAATAGACAGCTTATAATCTCACTAAACGAGAAGTTTTTGCTTTAACACATTTCAGGTATCACGTGTTGGATTTCTGTAAACTCTTGCTTTACTTTCATCACTCGTTCATCCAGGGATCATGTGATGCAGATGCAGTCGAAATCATTTCTTCTTCTTCTTGTTTTTGTTTTGATCAAATGATTCAGACGAGCGCTGCGTTAATATCAACTGATCAACATCAAATCGACAAATTCAACATATTTTGTTTGTCAAGTTGCACTGAGAAATTTGAATTGGTTTGTAATGATGTTTGTCTCTGTGCTCAGGCCGATGTTTCAGGTCCAGTATAACGTTTTCTGGTTTACATACAGGATATTTTGGTAATACTTTACAATACGGGTATATGCATTAATTCATGCTTAACTAATGCAGTTAATGTATGACTCATGAAGAACTAAACCATTTATTAATGATCACTGCATCCGCAACTAATGAACATTATATGTGATTAATAGATTAAGTAATCAATACATTGTTATTAGTTAAATGTGTTATAATGTATTCATTTCCTAATAACATGTAGGGCCCAAAGCGGCTCCTCCCGCAGTTTCTCTTGAAGCCGATACGGAAGTGACTTACACTGCAGTTCATGGTCTGGCCACTAGAGACAGACTCCAGAAGGAGCAGAATCTCATTGAGCTCATGTTAAAATGGCCAACTTTACAGCAGAAGAACACATGTTTACAGTCTGGGACAAATGTGCTTTTGGTCTATACGGCTAATTTTGCCCTTCATGACGACTGTGAGGGGGTGAATGTTTTACATAACTCATTGGTTTACATTATATAAAGCCTTAAAGTTCTGCATAATTAAGGGCGTGGCCACTTTGAGTGACAGGTGGATAGCCATTTATCTGCTGTCTGTTAGTCATCACGTCACCTCAGCTCCGCCCACGTCCCGCCTTTTTGCCCATTTTCTATTATCCCGGAGTAACACACGATGGCAACGGCCAGCTCGACCCTACTTTACACTTTAAAACTGCTCTTCAGAATCCTATGGGTGACGTCAGTGAATCAGCGAGTCGAATCAGTGAATCAGCGAGTCAAATCAGTGAATCAGCGAGACAAATCAGTGAGTCGAATCAGTGAGACGAATCAGCGAGTCAAATCAGTGAGACGAATCAGTGAGTCGAATCAGCGAGTCGAATCAGTGAATCAGCTAGTCAAATCATTGAGATGAATCAGTGAATTGGCTAGTCGCATCAGCGAGTCGAATCAGTGAATCAGCTAGTCGAATCAGTGAGTCGAATCAGCGAGTCGAATCAGTGAGACGAATCAGCGAGTCGAATCAGTGAGACGAATCAGCGAGTCGAATCAGCAAGTCGAATCAGCGAGTCGAATCAGCGAGTCGAATCAGTGAGACGAATCAGTGAGACGAATCAGCGAGTCGAATCAGCGAGTCGAATCAGTGAATCAGCTAGTCAAATCAGTGAGACGAATCAGCGAGTCGAATCAGCGAGTCGAATCAGTGAGGTGAATCAGCGAGTCGAATCAGTGAGACGAATCAGCGAGTCGAATCAGTGAGACGAATCAGCGAGTAGAATCAGCAAGTCAAATCAGCGAGTCGAATCAGCGAGTCGAATCAGTGAATCAGCTAGTCAAATCATTGAGATGAATCAGTGAATTGGCTAGTCGCATCAGCGAGTCGAATCAGTGAATCAGCTAGTCAAATCAGTGAGACGAATCAGCGAGTCGAATCAGCGAGTCGAATCAGTGAATCAGCGAGTCGAATCAGTGAGACGAATCAGCGAGTCGAATCAGTGAGACGAATCAGCGAGTCGAATCAGTGAGACGAATCAGCGAGTCGAATCAGCGAGACGAATCAGCGAGTCGAATCAGCGAGACGAATCAGCAAGTCACATCAGCGAGTCGAATCAGCAAGTCGAATCAGTGAATCAGCTAGTCGAATCAGTGAGACGAATCAGCAAGTCGATTCAGTGGTTCGGATAAGTCTATATTTCGGGGTTTTTTGGCGCACCAAAATATTATCTTCGCTTTTTTATATTAATATTGAACCACTGTACTCACATGAGCTGATTTAAATATGTGATTAGTACATTAATGGATCTTGAGAGTGTAAATTGCTTTGCTCCCTATGCAGGCGTCACTGAGCCTTCAGATTTCAACACAAATATCTTCATTTGTGTTCTGAAGACGAACGGAGGTCTTACAGGTGTGGAACGGCATGAGGGTGAGGAATAAATGAAATTATTATAATTTTTGGGTGAACTAACCCTTTAAGAGATGAGGGACGACATGAATGTACACTATTAGTTCATATAAGGGAGTTAATACATGATGACACGTTTAACTAACAACAATTCATACATTACTTCATCTATTAATCATATAGACTGTTCATTAGTTGCGGATCATTAATAAATGGTTTAGTTCTTCATGAGTCATACATTAACTCAGTGCATTAGTTAAAGGTGCAGTGTGTACATTTTAGCGGCATCTAGTGGTGAGGTTGTGAATTGCAACCGCTTACCCCTCCCTTTCGGAGCACACAGAGAAACTACGGTGGCTGACACAGGACAAAAATGTCGTCGTCTGAGACGGCAGAGAGTAGCTAGCACTCTGTGGAGAAGTTTGTCCGTTTAGGGCCACCGTAGAAACATGGCGGCACAAAATGGCGACTTCACTGTAAGGGACCCGTGGTGTGTGTAGATCGAAACGCCTCATTCTAATAAATGATAAAACATAGTTATGTATATTATATTGCATTTCTGTCAATAGATCCTCATTAATATTACACACTGCACCTTTAAGCATGAATGAATGCATTTTAGTGCACCTGTATTATAAAGTGATAGATATTGTTTATACATAATAGTCTTTTTTTTTTTTTTCTACATTCTTTTATTGTGGGAAAAGTGCCATTGTGAAATTAAATACTATTCATATTGCACTTCTGTAACACCTTTGTGGGGTTTTTTTGTACGTTATTAAATAGTTTTTGTAAATGAAATGATGTATAGAATCTTTTTTTTAATCTTATTTAAAAGAAAAGGATGTAAGTGGAGCACATTATGTCCAAATTGTAGTGAAGATGAAGAAAAAACCTTCAGTCTCATGGCTAGAAAGCAAAAGCAGTCTAAAATTAGAGGAGAAATGTAAGTGTCTGTTATAGAAAAGTACAGCATTTCATCTCATTTCGGAAAGCATTCCTTTAAAGGTCATTTTGCTTAGCAAATGGTCTGTGTTGTGGCTGTTCCACTGACGTGAACCGATGTGAACTTGTGCAGTGAGCAGGTTATATGATTTAGTGAGTCTCATAGGAATTGGAATCAATCATGTCTGCGTTTCCCAAAAGCATCACAAGCCTAAGTTGACCGTAGATGCTGCTTTTGGGAAACGCAGTCCATGTTGTTTGTACTCCGACTGAGTAACTCATTTCATGTCAAAATGCTGTGTTTGCGTTCATAAGCTCAGTTCATTAAAAACCTCTTGGACATACTGGATTGGATGGACGACTGTAAATATAGTAATCATAAACCCTGCATGTGATTCCCTTCCCTGCTCGTGAAACAAAGAGTTCAGTGTGAGCACAAAGCTTTGATTCTTCATCATTAAAAGCCTGTGAAGAGTTCATGCATCTGTGCATGTAATGCCCTTTAGTCTTCAATAGAAACATTGATCTTCGATGGAAAGAGAAACACTGCCTCCCCATGGCCAATAATACACAGTGTCCTTATGAAAATCAATCACTTGCTGGTGATATTGTAATGGGGGAAGTATGTAAAATACATCATTTGTGACCCTGGAGCACAAAACCAGTCCTGTGTCTCACGGGTTTATCTGTGGCAATAGCCAACAATACATTATATGGGTCAAAATTATACAGTTTTCGTTTATGCCAAAAATCATTAGGATATTAAGATCATGTTCCATGAAGATATTTAGTCAATATATCAAAAATGTATTATTTGTAGTAAAATGCATTGCTAATGTATATATTGAGAATATTTTCTCAATATTTAGATTTTTTTGCACCCTCAGATTCCAGATTTTCAAATACTTCGGTCAAATATTGTCCTAACAAACCACACATCAATGGAAGTGTCAAAGTTGAAGTGTACCTATAAATATGAGACCTCTACATGCTTTGTAAGAAGGAAAACTTGGAAAATCGGCAGTGTATCAAATACTTGTATATCAAAATGTATTATTAGTAATAATATGCATTGCTAAGGACTTTATTTGGACAACTTTAAAGCAGATTCTCTCAATATTTAGACTTTTTTGCACCCCCAGATTTTTAAATAATTGTCATATCCTAACAAACCACACATCAATGGAAAGCTAATTGTTCAGCTTTCATGTGATGTATAAATCAAAAATTGACCCTTATGACTGGTTTTGTGGTCCAGGGTCACGTATAAGGTCAAAGTTAGTATTTAAAAGAAAACATGAGCAATGTTGGTGTAATTAATCAATCGTTTAATCATCTATTAATCATTATCAAACATACAAAACTCTCCAGTATCCTTATATATTTTAACAGTATGCGTATAGTTGTAATCCCTGTCCAGCACGTTTATTGTGTCATCAAAACTGAATACATGATATTATCTAACCACAGATTATATTATAGCTGTATATTACTGCACATTGAGACACACTCATATCAGAACATTTTCTGTGAATCATATATTGTGAAAAGTGCAATAGAAATAAACCTGAACTGAACAAAAATGAGTGGCAGATGATTGGAAATGTCTGGAAACGTCAACAAACAATTGCATTTTCATGCAAAATGGCCCCTTACACATTTTCTTTGTCTAGACTAGTAAGTTTCAGCACACACTTGTTCCATTTCCTCTATGATTGCACAGAAGAGTACAGTTCAGACTGCAACATAAGCATTTAACCTTTAAGAACATTACAATAGGATAGCTAAATAAGAGGAAAATAATCATATCCCTTAAAATCAGCATTTAATTCCCCATTCATAGTTTGTCAATCAAGAGAATCTGTCAGGGTTTCGCTTTGGTTCTGAAGGCATTACTGTGGTCATTTCCTCAGCGGTCAGTGTGTGTGTGTGTGTGTGTGTGTGTTTACTGTTTCTCCTGCTTCTCCATGGCTCTCCACACCTCTCCCTCAGGGAACTGATGCTTCTGCACGGATTCCTCCAGCATTTCACAGGAGAATCCAGGGTCCTGAAGATGTACAAACACTCATTCATGCTATTGCTACAAAACCTCCATATCCCACACTTTTCATTTGATACATGTTTGTCCAAATGGAGCCATTTATTTATTTGATATATTTAAGCTACACTTTATTTTAAGATGTCCTTGTTAGAGTGCAATCATAGCAGTGAGTAATATTAATTAACATGTACTTACTATACTGTTTCTGCTCGCACTATGTCCACTTACGGTGTACTTATGTATGTGTACTTATCTTAGAAAGTACTGGGTAATGTAAGGTATTTTTACAAGGTTACTGCCTTGGGTTACACTTTATTTTATGGTGTCAGTGTTACAGTGTAATTATATATTTAAGTACTGAGTAATATTAATGGACTATGTGTACTTACTAGAGGATTAGGGTTTGGTTTAGGGTTAGTTGCATGTAATTATTCATAATTTACTGTTATTACTATGGTAAGTACATGTAACGTGTAACAATGACACTGTAAAATAAAGTGTTACCAGTTTTAGTTGAGGGTTAGTTGCATGTAATTATGGATAATTTACTGTTGTTATTATTACTACAGTAAGTACATGCAACATATGTAACAAGGACACTAAAAAGTGTCATTTATTTTTTTATTTTGCATTGTGATTTTAATGACAATTATGCATATTTTTATTTAAAATTATTACATGATGAAGATGATTATTTATTACATTTAACATTATATCGTTATGCAGTTGTATTAATTTGAGAAGTATTAATTTGAGTTACCAATTAGTGAGTTCATAATGTTATACATTTAATAGCATAGGCCTATTATACCAAAATAAATTGTATTTCAACTAGGGCTGTCAAAAGATTAATCGCATCCAAAATAAAAGTTTGTGTTTGCATAATATATGTGTGTGTACTCTGTTAATCATTATTTATATATAAATACACACACAAGCATGTATATATTTAAGAAAAAAATATTTTTATATATAAAACATTTATATTTATATATATTATAGATTATATAAATGTATATACAGTATATACATGCAAATATTTCTTAAATATATACATGAATGTGTGTGTATTTATATATAAATAATAATTAACAGAGTACACACACATATATTATGTAAACACAAACTTTTCTTTTGGAAGCGATTAATCTTTTGACAGCCCTAATTTCAACATGAGCTCACATTATTATTACATTATAAGAATTGTTTACATTATGAATATTTATTACATTTGACTTGAATATATATATCTATCTATTCTATAACTGCATAGCTAAAGTATTTCCAAGTATTACAGCGATTTCGAAGAACCAAAAACAACTGATCAAGCAAACAAATATGAACTAGTTCACAGAGCGTTTGAGGGACAAACACCTCATAAGCGTGAGCTAACCGTGGCACAGTAGAAGTGGAATATGTGACTCCAGATTAAGGTATTGAGAAGACGCGCAGACTTATTGATTCCTCTATGCGCATTTTAATGTGATTTTAAACGATTCAAGCAGAAGAAGACGTGAAACAGAACTGAACTGGGCACCTGGGCACTGTTTCTGTACCGCCTGCACACATCCAGAGCGCGCACACACACACACACACACACACACACACACACGCAAATACTGAATCCAGTTCTCTCTCGCGTCTTCTTGTGCTCGAATATACACACAATGATATCAAAATATCCTCATGAACACAGTCGGGTTTGTCTTAAATGAGTGTAAACAGTTGAGAAAGTAAACGTGTGTGTATCAGTGTATTGGATCCATGCAGCTCTTAAAGTGACAGCAGCCTAATAAACCTGCTGACGTCTGTCATTAACGGTAATAAAAGAGCAAAAGAAGATCACTGACACACTGATCATGGATGAGTAACTTTTGTAACTAATAAGGATTAATCTGTTTTATTTATGACAACTATTCAGTGTTATTTTACATTTGATTCCCATTTCTGAACCTTTAGTTGTATTCATTTGTGCTATCGCCAATTTATTTGTTCTTATTTTATTACTGACTGTTCCCTTGTCTTTAATAATGTTTGAAACTTATATTAGTTAGTCTAGTTTTTTTTTGCTGTTGTATTTTTTGTTAAAACAAGGCAACATTTCCTCCTGGGACCCAGAAATAGACTTTTGTCCACTGTAGTGGACATTATATTTGAGTGAATTTCTCTGACATCATAACATGTCACAGTTTTAAGAGCACATTCGGGGCTTTGCAGAGATAATGTTTGGAGGTTTCACCAGGACAACAACTTCTTGGTCTTTAAAAACGGCTGACATTAATGTTTAGCACTCTTATGGAAATATGATCATATTTTGTAATTATAATTTAAATCGGATTCATTTTCAAATTTGTTTGTAATAAATCAACATCTCAGGAAAATGTTATGGGGTTTCTAATCAAAATATGACTTTCTGTTGCAAAACAGGGCATTGATTTCATAAATGTCCACTGTAGTGGGGACTTAAATCATGTTTATCAGGCATTCTGGAGACACAAAAGGTGAATAGGGAAAGAAATTACATATCAATATTCCTATGATATATTAGATATTATTATGAAAATGTTGCCATTTATTACTCCCATTATTACACTTGTATTTTCATTACATGTTGCAGCAAGAACACATTAATATGCAAATTAGATGCAGTGTACAGATACATTGCATTGAATGGGAAAATCCAAGTATGGTCATCTTACACACATATTGCATAAAGTAAAACGGTATATCAATGCATTCCGTTATATCTTTCATAACATAGTTCAGAATCATCTTTAAACAAAGTTTGTTGTAAAAAAAATCCTGAAACCTAAAAATAAATCCCATTGTTTTTGTCAATACATGCAATTTCATGTAATTTTATTTTTTAAATAATTGAGTACTGGTGTCAGCTACAGAGGAATAAAATATCATTTTTCGAAAATGTTTTTTTTTGTTTCAAATTTGTTTCTTATGCTCTAAAGAATGTAATGACATGAAAAAATACTAAATTAAAGAAACGTTTTTTTCTGGGTCCCAGGTGGTTGATAGTATTCAGCCGCAACAGAATATTTTGCAAAAAGAAAATATTTTTTTTAATGTAAAAATATTGACCTTGAAACCAAGAATTTGAAACAATAAGCAAAATTGCTAAAATTCAAATGACCAGACCATTAAATTATTGAAAAATAATGCTTTGCGCTGCGGCCACATGCTTTTCCAGTACAACTATACCCTAATTATTCGTTGAGTTAAACTTTTTAGTGCCTAACCAACTGTTCACAGTGCAATAGCACAATACATCCCTTGCTTTGCGAGTTTGCCATATTTCTTTTAAATCTTACCTTTGGTGGCATGTAGTGGGCGTTTCTGATGATGGTGGGGCTTTTGAAGTGTTCATGCAGGTGATCCACATACTCGCACATCCTTTAATACACAGAGCAAAAACTCAACTCAATCAACTCGAGAAATTGTTCACCTAAAACTGAAATTACTCCAAAAATTACTCTCTTGTGTAAGCACATGACTTGTATTTTGTGGTCATGTCTCCTGTCTATTGTCTAACCCCGCCCTGATCATTGATTAATTTGCCCCACCTGTTCTCCCTCATCACCGTTGTCTTTTGTGCCGGACGTTTTGTTCCTGATTCCTTGTATGCATTTCAGTTGGTTTAGTTTTATTTTATTATTTAATAAAAACCACCCTCTCTTCTTGCATTGGAGTCCTCGTTCCTTTTCACACACACCAACCGTGACAGAACGAACCAGCCCAGCACAGCAAACACAAGGAGACTAAATAGGTAACAAACAAGGCAGGTGATGAGGGAGAACAGGTGGGGCAAATTAATCAATGACCAGGGCGGGGTTAGACAATAGACAGGAGACATGACCACAAAATACAAGTCATGTGCTTACACAAGACCAGACAGACATATGACACAAGGCTTCAAAGCATTACACTTTAAAAAAAAAAAGGAATACACACATTTTTTTCAATACACATACCTATTATTTAAACTAGCAGACACTGAAATGTAGTCGAATAAAATGAGGTGCTGAACAAGCTCACACAGTCCCACACCCCCGGCATGAGGACACACTGGAACTGCACACAAGAACAAGACATCCCAAATCAAGATGATAATCATTCCTGTATTCCATACACAAGCAAATGAGGCATTCGATTTACCATTGAACTTAGCAGCCATGAGTATGATGGCGAGGTTTTCATTCACACTGCCCACCCTACAGCTGTCAATCTGAACAAACTGTAGAGCCGAGGCCTGGAGGAACTGCTTGAACATCACTCTGTTATGGCACTGCAAACACACACATGGAATCTCAAAATTAACTTTATTCTAGGAGATACTTTAAAATGATCTGATTCAATGGATGTCAATGGGGACCAATGAGATTTCCAAAAATCTTTTTTGTGTTCCGCAGAAGTAAATGTATTTGCTTGAACAACCTGAGGGTGATTGAATGACGACAGAAGTTTAATTTCTGGGTAAAATATATCTCTTTAAAATGGCATTGAACATGACAGAGTTCATGCTATTGAACAACTCGTGTCATAAGGCCCATTCACATCAAAGATGATAACTAGAAAGATATAGTTCTAAAAATCATTCAAAATATGAAAGAATAACACACTAGGGGTGGGCGATATGGCAAAAATATAATTTCACATTCTTTTTCAGGCAGGATCACAATCTTATAACGATTCTTTTTCATGTTGGGTTTTAAAGAGGCGATGAATCGAATCAACTTTCCCTTGAGCCTTTGATATATAAAAGTTAATGGGAAAAGTTGCGGAGCTGAAAACTTCCTTGTAAGTCAAAGAAAAGCTTTTATTGACACCAGGCTCAGAAAACGAGAGATCTCAGAATATGTCGCCGCCTCAACAGATAAATATGTATGCCTGATTCTGTAGCCCCGCCCACCGTCTCGTGCCTGAGATGATATAGGCCGACATAGAGCTAAAACGTGTCGAACTTCTAAGCAATAAACATACCACATAAACTTCACTCGGATTCCAATATTATGAATGCATGGATGAACTTTATTTTTAATGAATATCCAGCTTTCGTGGGGAAGACATTGAGCATCGTTTCCTTAATTTAACCACGGATTCGTTTGTAAACAAGAGACTGGATTTGCAGACAGGATGAGATTACGTGAATGAATGAAGCAACACACTAATGTGAGTGAAACATGTTTTTTATATGTGATAGTATTGCATTGTTACAGATCGTATTGATTATGTGTATACCTTAGCACGCTGTCACAGGCTGGAGAATCCTTTATTTGAGGTGTTGTTGGTTTATAGCGATTCGGGATCAGACTCTGACATGTTTATGGGCCAGTGCTCGCAAATACCAACGTCCCAGGGCTATGTGTTTTCCAGATGGGCTACCAAAACGTAAGCCCGGCCTGGCGAAATAGTGAAATAACATTCCTTTCTTGAGGTGCGTTGTTCACTCTCTTGACTTGATATTTGAAGGGCGCGCTGTGTGTGTGTACGGTTTGCGGTTATATCCACCAATCGCACGGGCCAAGTAATAAAAAATAACATTCCAATCAATCACGGGTGGATGAGAGATGAATCATTGTGTTTGTTTGATAAAGATATTTTGCGAGTCCTGTGGGCGATTCATTCCGGTTACCGTTTCCCCACACGCTTTCAAAACAATCCCTCACGTTGTACTCACGGGGGAGCTGAAGCTCATGAAATATGCAAAACTGTTATCCAATCCTAGCCGTGGGCATTTACTTTCAAGTCTTCAGTGCGGCACGCCCAAGCGTTTCTTGAGAGAGCCTAGATTCAAGTCAAACTGTTCTCGAATAACGCATAAATGAAATTGACAAAGTGACCGCAAAAATGAAATTCAGGCAATATCTCCGCAACGCTTTAGCATATTCTGACCAAACTTAGTGTGTGTTATGGCAACCATGACCTGAGGCTGTTTCGGCACAGTGCCACCTAGTGGTCCAGAGATACAAAACATTTATATTTTTGATGATAACTTAAGAATACTTTGGCCAAAAATAACAAAACTCGGGGCATCATGCCGAGCCATACCATATCCCATTTTGGGCGTCAGCCATTTTGAATTTAGTCAAAAAGTGCTATATTTTACGGACACATTGGCGTATCACTACGAAACTCGTTATGTGTCTTCGGCACCAAGCCCTGGCAGCAGGGCTCTGAACCGGTTCAAGGAACGAATGACATTTTAACAGGAACAAAAACGAAACGAAAACAAAATCAATTTGAATCGTTCTGAACAGAAATGTTTATTTGAAATGACCATTAACCGGTTAATAACGTTATTTTATCGTTCTCTTTAATATTTTAATTTGGCAGTGACCAATCATGAATTGAGTAGTACGGCATGTGACATTGACGGATCAAGCATGAGTGAAATGTCATCTATGAATCTACCGGTAACGCAAGTCATTGTAGAGCGCGCATTTTCATGCCTCAAGTACAAGTACCCAAATGAATGCGCAAGACATTCTTTTCGTACGTTTACACAAGTAGTACAGACTTTAAGCTCAAATAGACTGATTTAGGCTAGTTTATGGATTCCGTTTAAGCCAAGTAACGTTACTAGCATCTATCGCACATTTTTCTAGCCAAATGTAGCCAATAGAATACAGGACAGGTCAATGTTTTCGATATGGACTGTTGATGCTTCGTATTAAATGGTATAAATTTTGTTGTAGTTTTACAATGTTATACTGCATTAAATGATCGACCGACTGAATTTGACTATGTAATGCAGCGTTTGCTTTGAAATTAGCAGTTGACGGTGCATTAAAAGAGCAATGGTTATCCAGTTTATTTATTTTTTTATTCAAGTAATTTTTAAAACAAGTCGTGTTGGAAAAAAAAGTTATGAACAAAGAATATTATCACTCTTCTGAAAAGAATTAGGCATATAGGGCCACTTTGACACAGGGTCAATATTTTTCCAGCTGTTTATGCTTTGTAATTAATGCAGGTATTTCTGTTGTGCTTTTAACAATGTTATGAAATAAATGTTCAAGTGTAAGTATCACGTTCACGTTATCTTATTTTTGAGTGAAAGTCTTTATTCATACATATTTGTTTAAAGTATAGGCTAAATTAAAATTACGTTATTAACCGGTATTTTTTCAAATCAAACAAAAACGGAAACGCTAAAATATCGTTTCTGTTCAGAGTGAACCGATTTATATTTTTTTCCGTATTTAAGCCCTGCCTGATAGTACTCAAAAAGTTTCGGGGCATTGCCACTTTGTGGACAAAAGTTATAATGAATTTGACAAAACTGCTAATAACTTTTTATTAAATTTGACTATTGACATTTTACCAGATTCCTTGGGTCATGCCAAGAACATAGATCCCAATTTTACCATATTTGGCCAAACTTCCTGTTCGCCATTTTGATTTCCTTTACAAACCTACTTTTTTGAACTCCTCCTAGATCATATGTCTGATTTTCACCAAAATCGAATCGTAACATCTTCAGACCATGACAGCAAAAAAGTTATTAATTTTGTGTCAACAGACAAAACCATTTTCGTATACCGCAGCGACGAATTTGAGGAATGATGCCAAAATTACTATTGAGGCTGTATTTCTGCAGTGCGTTGACATAATGACACCAAACTTTGCCATTGTCACCTCACTCTGACCACCCCACATCAATTTTGTAACTGTGCCACCTATTGGTCAAAAGTGATAAACCATTAAATCATATTATTAGTGACTGTATATATGATTTTTCAGCCATTTTGCCTAAAATCATCTTAAAATGCCTTTAATTGCTCATTGTTGCAGTTGGTCTAACCCTCCCTGCCATGTTGGCATGTCTTATTGGCTTCTTTGGGCTTTGCCCCATTAATTGCTGCTCGCAGCTATATTTATCTTCATTATCATTCTTGGTTTGAACGGGCCTTTATACCTAATCCATACACTCACCTGCTCTCCAGTGGCCACTCCAATACCAAAGGGCGCAAGGGCCTAAAAACAAGACAGAAAAACTCAAAAACCTGACAAACACGCTCTAATAATGAACATAATGAACCAGTTTACCTTTGAGATGGAAGCATGACCTAGAATATCATCTGGACACGTGGGCTCCTCAATCCACAGAGGGCGAAACTCTGCCAGCTTGGTTACCCAAGTAACCGCTTCGCTAACATCCCACCGCTGGTTGGCGTCAATCATCTGACACACACACACACACAAGAGGTCTTGTAAACGTTCCTGCCAAATGCAGCCTTCCATTCATAGTTTGGAGCAACTTAAAGGGTTAGTTCACCCAAAAATGAAAATTCTGTCATTAATTACTGACCCTCATGTCGTTGGACACCCGTCAGACCTCCGTTCATCTTCGGAACACAAATGAAGATATTTTAGTGTAAATCTGATGGCTGAGAAAGGCCTCCATTGGCACAATGCACTTTACACTCTCAAGACCCTTAAAAGGCACTAAAGACGTCGTTACAAAGTCCATCTCACTACAGTGGTTCTAAAATAACTTTATGAAGTGACGAGAATAGTTTTTGTGCGCAAAAAAACCCTAAATAACGACTTATATAGTGATGACGATTTCAAAACACGGCCTCATGAAGCTTCGAAGCGTTATGAATCAGTGAGTCGAATGAGCATTTTGGATCGGCAAATTTCAGCAGTTTGACACGCGATCCAAAATGCTCATTCGACTCACTGATTCATAACGCTTCGAAGCTTCATGAGGCCGTGTTTTGAAATCGTCATCACTATATAAGTCGTTATTTAGGGTTTTTTTGCGCACAAAAACTATTCTCGTCACTTCATAAAGTTATTTTAGAACCACTGTAGTGAGATGGACTTTGTAACGACGTCTTCAGTGCCTTTTAAGGGTCTTGAGAGTGTAAAGTGCATTGTGCCAATGGAGGCCTTTCTCAGCCATCAGATTTACACTAAAATATCTTCATTTGTGTCTGAAGATGAACGCGGGTCTTACGGGTGTCGAACGACATGAGGGTAAGTCATTAATGACAGAATTTTCATTTTTGGGTGAACTAACCCTTTAAGCTAATTCTGATCTGGTTGAGGTATCTAACTACTGTTTTGACTTGTTTGATTAAGAATCACCAGGGTTCTGTCTGGTCCAATCAGCTTTCGGATGAGGCTGCATCTGCGAATGTCATCCTGCAAATCAGCCCCCACCTTCACTTTAAATTGAGTCCATCCTTGGGCAAGAGCTTCAGAGCAGAGCTATTCAAAGCAAATGATCTTTGTTAATGTCAGAGTATGATTATAACAGAAACCAGAACAGCCAACGGACAGACGAACCTGGGTGAGTTGCTGGTCAGTGTAGCCCAGCCAGGCACAGGAAGTGGTGTAGGCAGGATAGCCTTCTCTTAACATCTGCTCCTCTGCAGCGGTTTAAAGTCACCATGAAATCAAGCTTGACAGTTTTTATTTGTTTATGATAAATGATTTATCCGTGCACATCATTATTTTTTACATTCATATGCCCTTGTAATCTTGAATCAGAATAACATCTCTTCTCTTCTCTGATGACGAGGGCGGGGCAACCTGTCACTCACATGAGATCCACCAATAGCAAACCACAACCATCCAATCAATTCCACACAGACACAGGCCCTACATTTGTTCTTGTTTGTGAAGCAGTTTCACTCGGCTATACGCAGTGTTAATTTCGTCAACAATCTTTTTTCACTGACGAAAACGAGACGATAACTAAATAAAAACTAGTTTTGGATGACAAAAACTATGACGAAAATCAACTGTCGTTTTCGTCAACAAATAAAAACGAGAGGAAAATGTTAGGGAGGGACGATTAGGGAAGAGATCCAGTCAGAACTGATGTCCTGTGTAACAGATGCGCACATTTGATTTGAACTGATCTAACCGCTGGAAAACACACGGCCTACAGGCTCAAACATCCCCAATCCAGCGCTTCAGAGCGGCTCAATCAATGAATAACACACATTTATGCCAGGCAATTGTTTATGAACTAATGCTGATGAATAATGACAATGTTTACTTTACCATGTTTATATAGTAATATGTTTTAGATGGTTGTAACAATGCATATTTTATTTCCTGAACTTGAATGAGCATCCAGCAACTGCAATAGTAAGGCGCAGACATTTCAAAATAAGAGTCCCGGTGTATTTCGAGCTTGTTTATAATTAAAAGTCACGCATTATATATACGTTTTTGGTTACACAATAAACTGTATTTAATTTCATTCCCATTTAATTCATAGTCAGGATGAAAGACCAGTATTTTTGCGGGGCAACCTGTCCCTCACATGAGATCCACCAATAGCAAACCACAACCATTCAATCAATTCCACACAGACAAAATCAAGCCCCGCCCATCATTCCATCAAGCTCCGACCTACATTTGTTCTTGTTTGTGAAGCAGTTTCACTCGGATATACGGCACAATAGGGAGAAAAAGACGAGCACAGCTTCCGTTTCACACCGTCTTTAAAGTCGTAAAGATGTCCGCACACTGGAATTACAGCTTATTTAGAAAAATAGTCTGCATATATCTACCTTTTTAGTTTTCTTGTCCAGCCCAATGTGGGCTGATTTTGGATGTGCACACACACCTGGGGTCCGTTCTTCGTACCTCGCTTAATACATCTGAGATGATTTGACAGATCCCAGATCTTCTAATCGTGATAACTGATGTCTGACTAATTTGGTTCTTCAAACTTATTTGCGGATTGGATTAAAATATCTGGAATAAATTATCTAAGATTACTGCGCGTTCTTGTGTTCCCTTAAAGCTACACTGTGTAACTTTTTTAGTTTATTCTTAGCTAAAAACACTTAGTTCTTTCAAAAATATATGTGCTCATTAATGCATATTTACTTCTTTCAAGTAATAAAGTATTCTCGTAAGTTTATAATATGCCATTGAAAATACATACGGGTGAGGGTTCGAATGCGGGTCGCCATGTTGCCCCTCCATCTTGAAAGTACATCAGCCAAAGAGGGACATACCCGTGAATTCAAGCTTCACCTTTTGCGTTTTAACACTCGATGGCACCGTGTCGAATGTGGACGAGGTCGAACTGGAAGCCATGTTAATCTTGGACTAAATGGGCCACTGTAGTAGTTAAAACGAAATCGGAATTGAGAGGAAGAGAAACTAATATTCACTGGATGGTCATGTACCTTTTAACCGCTAGATGGGGGAAAATATCACACAGTGTAGCTTTAAGAGGGCAGATGCATCAGTACTCGAAACCACGAGCAATGCAGCGATTGGCTGGCGTCAAGACAGCAACGTAATGACATCATATAATTAAAAAAGCCACCTGGCAAAAAACGTGACAAATTACACAAAAAAACCCCACGAATATCTGGACCTTTATAAGGAAACAGCCAAACGACCAAACCAACATAAAAGTTATAATAGATGAATGATAAATGTTTTTTTTTTGTTTACATGATTACCAAGTATTTATATTCACGATTTTATACAGTATTTGTACACCCTTTACATTTTTATTTCAATGTTGTAATTTAATTTTTAATTCAATTTGAAGCAGATTTGTAACATGGCAGTATTAAAGTTTCTTAAGGGTCAAGATCAAATTATCTGCATCTCTTGCGTTGCATCAAGCCATCCCATAATATCAGTCATCACTTAAAGTAATGTACAACATGTGTGTAAACCTCCAATAAAATTATAAAGTAATTATTCCATCACAAATAAATCGCTCAATCAAGTGGCTGCGTCTATAGTATTATACACAACATTATAATATGATATACATTCTCATATACATATACAATATAACATTTTGATATTATTATTATTATTTAAAATTATTATTATTGCCCCTGGTTCAGTAATGAACTCTTGTAATAAAGTAGCAGTGGCTGGGACAGATTTTAAGTATCACCTCAAGATGCAATCTAATCCTGTTTACATGAAATAAGCCGCCCGCGAGCAGGTTTAAGCTTCCGGACCTGTTACTATGAAGTCCAGGATGAGCTTCGAAGAACCAAACAATCCAAGATCATGCCAAATCATCAACAATCTAATCCAGCTAACTGAGTTAGTGAGGTACGAAGAACGGACCCCTGTTTTGCTTTTTGTTTTGCTTTTCATTAATGCCCATCACAAAGAATATTGCTGGATTATCAAAAGTATGGCAGAATGAGCTCTATTTTACACTCGCACTCTTTGGCATGTTGTTAAAAACAACAAACAAACATTAAAACAGTGCAAAGAATAAATGCCTTTTTCTCAACCTACACAACCTAAAAGTCTGGGGTTGGAAAGATTTTTTTAAATGTTTTTAATAGAAGTCTCTTCTGCTCACCTAGGCTGCATTTATTTGATCAAAAATACAGAAAAAAAATGTAATATTGTGAAATATTATTACAATTTAGAATAAGCGTTTTCTATGCGAATAAATAGTAAAATGTAATTTATTCCTGTGATCAAAGCTATATTTTCAGCATCATTACTCCAGTCTTCAGTGTCACATGATCCTTCAGAAATCATAATAATATGATGATAACATTTATGATTATTATCAATGTTGCTTATATTTGCTTAATGGTTTTTCCAGGATACTTCCATGAGCAGAAAGTGCAAAATAACCACATTTATTTGAAAAAAATAACAATGTAAAACTCTTTATCGTCACTTTTGATCAAATAAAAAACATAATTTATTCCAGCAACAACAATAAAAAATCTTACTGACCCCAAACGTTTGAAGTTTTGGTAGTGCATGTATGTGCTTCTGTGATCAAATGGCACTTTTTTTTAAAATTATAGTATGATTAAATAACACTGTTTATAGCCTTTGTGAACTGATCTCACCTCTTGTTTTCTGCCCCGTTTTGGCTTTCATCAAAATATCTAAAAGAAAGAGAAAAGGAGTGTTATTATGGAGTATAAGTAGTAATGCGTTATGAACAACAGCTGATTAAATCCTCACCTAAAGCTTCCTGTTCTGTCAGTGCATCAGTGATATATCTGAAATCAATACAGCTGATCAACTTCTCAGGGCCCTAGGCGGAGGATTCACAAATATACACATTCAGCAAACATGACGTTCAACATGTTTAAAAAAGTCCTTGTTTTTTTACTGTGAAGCATGGAATCAAAATGTGCCCTATTTCTTTTCCTAACACGATTTATCCATTTATTTTTAAATTTGTGACTAAACCCAATTCACTGATTCAAACGTGTAACAATATGGAAATACAGTTAGCCACTATATCTCTTTAATGCCTTCTTTAACCCTCTGGTGCTCTTGGTTTAGGGGTTGCATTGGTTGTCTTCCCGGTCATAAGTGAACGGACACCTAAAAATGAAACTTCCTCCACCTCAGTAAAACCAATGCAATTTATTTTTCTTCAATAATATTTTTTCTTTTTAATTTTGTATTTTGATATGATTTGATGATATTTTTTTATATTTATGCAATAATTATGGTCTATTTTTGCCATTGAAAATTATACAAAAAAAAAAATATATTTTTTGAAGGCAGATTAACGCCCTCTTTTGGCTATTTAAGAAATCCTGCAACCATGGGTGTAACCACTAGAGGTCTCTATGAAGAGGCTTGAGAATTCCCTAGTTCTCTTTTGAACACATTTAAAGATTTTTTTTTGATGGATTGAATATATATTTAAAAAATCTCAGACTATTTATTATAAAGTTTTAGATTTTTTCTGGGAAATTGTGTTTTTACAGATTTCCCATTCATTTCCTATGGTCGGTCATTTATGACCGAAGACAATGAACGCTACTTTTTTTTACGACCAATTAGCATGCTCAAATCATGACCCCAATTTTTTGTGTTTATATACCTAATGCTAGAAAATTCACCAAGTTTCATATCATTCTGATGAAGCTGTGATTTTTAACATTTCAAAAGTCAGAAATGACGGAAGAGCACCATTAAGTAATATTGCATCCTAATCGCGATCATTTAATCACCTAAAAGACATGTTTAAAAGTGAGTACTCACCATGTCAACAAGCAGCTTCCACAAGGGCTGCAAAACACATTCATTCTGACCTTTAATGATATTCTGTGTTCATGAATTCTTACAACATCCGTGCAAATTGTCTCGTTGCTCACCTTCCCCTCCACTCGTGCCCATAAATCCCAGACAGCGTTCAAGATGGCTGCCGTCGCCAGCTGGATTACTCCTTTTTCTGGCCCAATCTATCGGCGAGATCATGTGTTCATGCATCTGAACATGAAGTCAGGGCTCCAGACTGCGACCAAATGGTCGCATTTTGCGACTAAAATTTGAGAGTGTGCGACTGAATTTTACATCCAGTCGCACATGTGCTTAACCTTTAACTGTCACCGTCCCACAGGTGGGACGCCTGGTGCTCTTTTTTTGATCGCCTTTTTTTCATATCATATATTTAAGTAATTATCACAAATTAGGTATCATTTGAAAGCTTACAAACTCAAAATTCATCCTGTGAAAACCGTTTTGAAATCGGACATTGTGTTGCCATGGAAACGTTACTCTAAATTATTCTAGTGGGCTCCTCCCCTAGTGGGCGCTGTCATGTTTCATATTACAACAATTATTTTAACTACTTTATATTCAAAATCTTTTCCAATCTTGACAAAACGCATATTGTCGGAAAAGTCTGAGTCTCAAGGGTCCATATTTGGTGACTGTTTTGTGATGGAAGTAATATTTGGACAGAAATTTACAGGAAAATGCATCAAAACAACAATAAATGGAATTTGAATGACACCCGGTGGCTATTTTTGGTACAGCACCCTAAACAAAATCTCATGGGGACTTCAATTTTTGTGATATCAACTTCAAATTTGGAACACAAATTGGTTAGACATATGGCTTTGATTTTATAGTAATTTTAGAGTAAATGCTTTTTTGTAAAATATATATTTTATATGAAATAAAAAATATTTAGTACAGTATTTTTCATTTACAGTAAATTTAAACTTCCATAACTATTTCATACTTTCATATTTTGAATTGCTTTCACTTCAGCAATAATCTGCAGAACGTCGTCTTTAAAACGAGACCAAACTTTGGTCTATATTCCAAAGCATTCTTGAATTACAGCCCTTTAAGTTTGGATAGTGCATTTTCATGTGTATTCTCAAAAAGGGGGGTGACAGTTAAGAGGTTAAACTTTAGGGATGTGCAGTAATATTAATCTAATTTTAACATTATAAAAAGAAGATATGAGGTAAAATATATAGCCGTGTTGTGTCGAGCTCATCCTTCCCTTCACAGCTGTGCTGTCATTTCTCCCTAAACCTAAACTAAACGTCAGAATCAGTGATTGTTGTAAACTGCAGTCTCTACTGTTGCTAAACTTGCGGGATGTGTTTGATAATAAAGAGCTATTAAATGCTCAATAATCTGCGCAAGAGACGCTGTTTCCCACTTCAAGGCGGCGTGTGTGCTGCGAAATGGACCGACTTGCACTTAATATTTTAGGCTTCGTGTGCACATCTAAACCATCAAATAAACAACAAATAGCCTGTGTCAAAATGACCGGATTGGAGAGTAGTTTAACAGTTTATATCTTAAATGGGCGTAAATAGTTTGAAGAAATGGGAGAATATGATATTATTAGTTCTGCATTTGGTCTTAAAGGGGCAGCGTCTAATAAACCTGCTGACGATTGAGCCATTCATTCGAATCAAACAAAAGGCAAAGAGAAAATATTCACATCTCTTGAATGAATAACTTTAGCTTTTATAAGCATTAATCTATCAATTTATACAGTGAAAACTATGCCATGTTATTTTAAATTTCATTGGGCCTACTTTATTAGATTTCTTTGTAGGTTTGTTCTTTACTGTAATATTAATGTTAGCAGACCTTCCGAACGCCTGCACACTGGTCCATTTACAAATAGATGTTTTATATTTTTGTTCAAACATTGCGGTTTCTTTTTATATAGATATTTTACTTTTCAGATTATAAAGCCATGTTAATTATGTTTTTTTTTTTTTCATAAAAAAAAACAAAACAGTATAATAAAAAGAACCGATAAGAATACTGTTAAAGTACCGGATCGATAAGCAGTATCGGCAAACATAGTAATACCATTAAAACCTTAACGATACCCATCCCCATTAGTAATACAGTGGAAATTAGTAGATTTGGTTAGCATGTTGATTTACGGTGTGCGCCCCTAAATTTTCTGGTTGTGCTCCTAAAATTTTCAGTTGGGGGCCACTGTGCTCCTAGTGAAAAAAGTGAGTCTGGAGCCCTGGAAGTGTTGATGAAAGGGCTGAAGCAGCTGATACTCACCCATCTCATCTGACCATCACTGCTCAGGAGTCTGTAGAAGCCTCTGAAGTCTCCGGTTATCTCCTCCAAAGTCTTTCCCACCACCAGAGTAGATAAGGCTTTAACTGCACATACCACTAGACACACACACAATGGTATAGATTAGTATCACATAGTCCAAAACAATGGCATTTATATCATAATGTGGAATTAAAGGTGCACTATGTAACTTTTCTCTCTCTCTCAGTAAAATATCCAAAAACCACTAGGCCAGTGTTATATATTGTGTTCAGTCGAGTACTTACAACAGGGTTGCCAACTTTTGAGATCAGGTTGGAGTGAGATTTTCTTTTCTTTTGGGGGGGGGTACTTAACTAGGGTTGGGTACTGAAATCCGGTTCCAATATGGCACCGGTACTTATATAACCGGTATGTACCGGACCGAATCAGAACGCAGATTTCGGTTCCTCATTTCGGTGCCAAAATTCAAACGTGCTTTCGCGCTTTAGCTGAGCCAGAGACAGACGCTCAGCGCTGGTCACATCACAACTCATGACAACTATTCAGTGTTTTCAACCACATCATGTTTATTTCAGGTTTCAGACATTTAAATGCTCATAAGTAGAGCTAGCAAAAAACACACACTGATGTCTATGGAAGCGGCTATGACAATCCTTTCAGACGGTTATAATTTGACTAACGTTACGTGTTTTATTCACATCAGATACATGCACATTATATAGTAGCTATATCGTTTACTCTATTCTTCTTCCAGTTCACTGGTCACTTACTTTCATGTATTTTGTGAGACGAGAATGAACTCAAGTGTTGTAAATCCGACAGATCCGATTCTGAGGCATAAACTAACATGGCGCCGCCCATTGCGCTTTATAGATCAACTAACACACATTCACTCACACATTTGAACATCAGATAGTTCATGACACAGTTAAGAAGTTTGTGAATATTTTGAATAAAAAGAAAAAACGAAATAAACCCGATACAGCTGAGCTGTCAGCGCTATTGCGGCTGCTGTGTGTCATGTGAGAAACATGACGCGTCGCCATGGAAACATTAAGATGATGCGTTCAAAAATATTTAGCCAGAGAATATGATCATATTTCAAAATAAAGCTGAAGCTCGAAGCTGGTTTGTAGCAGAGCAAGAATACAGACGACTGCTGTTATTACTGTAACTGTTATTTAGAGTTAAATTAGGCTTGTTGTAGTTGGGTTAGGTGGCTTAGGTTTTACTGTGAATTTGTAAATAAGTCAATTATAATTTGTAAATAAGTCAATTATAATTTGTAAATAAGTCAATTGTGTTTTGTATTTATTTATATTCATACATTTAAGTATACATTAAACTTTTAATAAATGGTTCAATTTAAATAAAAAATAAATAAATAAAAAGCCATTTAATGTCGTCCACCTCGTTTTGTGGCCTTTTTTTTTTTTTTAAGTATCGGTTCAGGCACCGTTTAGGCACCGGAACCGTTTTAAAAGTATCGGTTTGGCACCGGAATCGAAAAAAACCCAAACGATACCCAACCCTATACTTAACCAATTACCGTACGATTATATCGATTTCAGTATCAATTCATAGCCTGCTGTACATATAAGGAAATAAGGATATGTACGTTATTAACATTTTAAAATTTCCCATTTAAAGAAATCTAGTGTTTGATCATATCAAAATATTTATTAAAATGCAAAACTGCAATACTTTTTTGAGCAACTAGATTAGATACATGTATATTGATTAAAGAGCCATAAAGGCACCAGTGGGTAATGGCATTACAAATGGAAATTATTATTTTTCAAGCCACAAAATGACTCTAATTTGCCTCTTTGAATAAGAATTCTCTAATTCAACCTTAATACTAATTGTAATATAAATAAGAAAAATATTAGAAGAAAAATATTTTAAGTGGTCAGGACCATAATTATTGCACAGATAGTATTTAGTACCAAAATATCTCAAAATATTCAATTAATATTTTTGAACTAAAATATAGAACATTTATTCAATTGAAAAATAGTTAAGGTGTATGGTCACATTTGACCATCAATGTGTATGAGTGTATGAGGGCTAAATACAGGAAAAACATTAATGTTAACAATGTTGCATCTCCATCACTCTCTATAATAAAACGATCCTGTATGGTTGACGTAATAATCAATGCACACTATGCTGTACTGTTTACCAAAACTCGCTGCAAACACCTGAAGTGGAGATGTTGTGTATCAAGCCATTCAAATGCATTGACACAGCGCTAGAAGTATAGAGAGCTCCGTGGAGCGCGTGACCGCGCGCGCACCCCCGAGATGAGAGAGCATGTCGCATCTCCGTTTTTCAACACTCTGGCTTTAACTGTTATGCCATATTAGCGCCAAAACGCTATTTATTGTTTGAATTTCGCATTAAAACTTAAACAAATCTAAAAGCTTAGACTTTGTTTAATATCAAAAGCAGGTTTGGCAGTTTGGCGTGAGATTAAGTTGGGCAGCGTGAGAGCGTGAGACAGAGCCTGAAAGCGTGAGTGTCACGCCAAATGCGTGAAAGTTGGCAACCCTGCTTACAATATCCCAAATGTTTTCAACTATTTGTAAATCGTGGGAAATTGCTATTTTAACAAAGGCATAATTAATATGATCAACAGAGCTGCGTTACCTCACACTCATGAGCGGAGGAGCGGAAGAGGCGCCGGCGACATAATAAAAGTCCCGCTGCTCGCAAGGCGTGTGTTGTGTTCATCTTATTAAAGGAACATGCCTACTTTTTGGGACTTTATCTTATTCACCGTATCCCCCAGAGTTAGATAAGTCCATACATCCCATCTCATCTCCGTGCATGCCATAACTCTGACGGACGCACCGCTAGCCTAGCTTAGCACAAAGACAAAGACTTAGCACTAGGAACTATACTCTCATTCCTGCGTAATGATCAAGAGCTGTGAGCCGTCCCATGAGTGAAGCGGCGCAATGATATTACACAGCGCCTGATAAAAGTCCCCAGCGCTCTCTGTGTAAGCAGGTTGTCACGTTGGTTATGTTGACAGAAGTTAGCCTATTTTCAGACGCTGTTTAATATCATTACGCCGCTGCACTCATGGGACGGTTGGGACCAACTCCAGCGGTTCCTCAGCTCAACAACACTCGGTCCTGCTCTGCTTTAGACTACACTAACGTTAATAATCACATCCATCAACATGATTTCTGGTCTTGTCTTAAGGCCTGTTCACACCGGAACGATTTTCGCACGCGTTTATCGCCGACGTTTAACGCCTCAGGACTAAACAATGGGCGCCAATGTGAGTGTTCACACCGACGCGCAAAACGGCAGGCGTAAAAGCGTCATTTTTAAAAAAACGCCTCGGGTTAGTTTTTTTATTTTGACGCGGCGCGTAAAAAACTGGCCGACCAATGAGATCGGCGCTTTTGTTCACGTGCCTGGAGCTGCTGAAGTGACAGTAAAACACGACTTGGTGGCGCTCAAGCACAAAACGCTCTTGCCGAGCACACATTGATACGAAGAAGAAGTAGTAAGTAGACAAAGAAGAAGATGAACTGCTAATGCTGCTTGCCAGTTAGCAAAAAGTGTGTGAATGATTTTGTCCATATACATAATATGTCTATGGTTTTGGCAAGCACGTAAATACTGTCTCTCTTCTCCTTCTGTGTGACAAGCGAGTGTCAGAGGCTTAAAGTGCCGCAGCACCATCTTGTGTACCGGGAGCGCATCGACTGAATGTGCACGTTCACTCGGCGCAGCGCCAGTGAAAATCGCTTGGGTGTGAACACTCAAGACGCGCCGAAAAACGGCACGAAAAACGCTGGCGATAAGCGCGCGCGATATTCGTCCCGGTGTGTACAGGCCTTTAGTCTCAACACACATTGGTGTTGGTCTTGTCTTGGTCTCAACCCCTCAAAGTCTTGGTCTTGGTCTCAACACACATTGGTCTCTGTCTTGGTCTTGTCTTGGTCTCAACTAGGCCTGCCGCGATTGGTCGATACAGTCAATATTTTTAGTCGACTGGGTAAGTTGGGTACGATATGACATTGTATTAGTACCGGTATTTTGACAGCACTCTAATAAGAGCAATATTTCTTAATTTGTGTCGTTGTGTGACAGCAGGATTGAGGACGTGTGTGAGGGTTCACTAAACAATGGAAGCAGAACAGTCAAATATATACGCGCAGCTCAGGGAAAAAGAAAGCAACAGAAAAGTGTGGCGCGGCCGGGACTCTGACCTGAAGCGCAGCCGCCTTTCACTCAGATCGCAACGCCAGTTTAAGGTATCGTGACAACACTATTCTATATAAAAAGTATTTGCTGATATTCTCTTTTTTGTGTTATGTTGGTTCACAAATTTGTACCTTTTTACATTTTGACTTTTTTAGTTTTACATTTTGTCATGGGCTTGTTTACATTTATACTTTTGTATTAGGGGTGGGAGAAAAGGTTGATGCATCGATGCATCGCGATTCGTTATCTAACGATTCAGTGTTCAATTCAATCGGCCACTTCACCACTGTGTGTGTGTGTGCGCGGTCACCGGCCAAACAGAACAACCCGTTGATAGTGAATGTCCGTATGCTGGTGAATTGCCTTCGTTTAAGATACACCCGTGAGGACACTTTTCCCGCTGAGATTGTTCAACACCCGCACGTTTTATGCAGTTTTTCCGCAGTTTTGCTCAAACGCCTCTCAGCAGTCGCTCCTCCGCTTCTCTGGCCGCTCTGTGTCTGCCTCTCCATTTCAAAAATGTATTTTGCCTATTAAATGCAAAGTTTTTAATTTCAAAAGCACTTCTAAATTAAGTTCCTATTTCCAACAAATGAAATTCTGAGCCAAAATAACGCAGTGGTGCTCAAGTAGGCTATACGGCGCTTTCCTGGCCATTAATGATTAATAACACTCCTATATCTCCGATGCGGAGGCCGGGACATAAACCTACCAACATCTGTGGCATCATTTTTGGAATGACTTATCGAATATTGCTGAACTATTGCATAATGTTCGTTTTGGCGAGTGATTGGTTAAATGTCTCATGACTGTTGCAGCTCGGCAGGTTTCCTCATGTGAGATGTTATGCGCACACACTGAATTTGGCTTCTCAGCGAGCGCTAAAGTTGTTTTTCTTCGGCATTAGTTAAAGATTTTTTTGTGGCTCTAACCAAAGTAAACTTTTTTTTGCTTTAAAGAAATTTTTTGTTAAAATGTTCTAAAGAAACTGAAAAATTGTCACACTTAGTTGTAAATTGAGAACTGTTAATTCTTAATGATTGTTCTTTGCAATTGTATGGCTTCCTATGTTTCATTAGAGTTTGTTAATCTTGAATATAACTGTTAATAAAATCATTCAATTTAATGAATGATTAAAATCAATTAAATCAATAAAATCAATTTAATGTTCTATGAGAAAATACTTTCTTTCAAAACTTTTTTTTGTCTCAAATATTATTTTTTGCTATTGGTATGAAAACCTTTTCTCTCAAATATTTTTTTTTCTCTCATGAAATGCTTTTTTGCTATCATTGTGATAACTTTTTCTCTCAAACTTTTTTTTTTCTCTCGGATCATTTATTTTATCGCATGTAATAAAGACACAAATCTATCTCCATATTCGAATCGTTAAGTGCTTAAGATTCCCCACCCCTATTTTTTATAGTACACTACTGAAGGCCAACGTTGCGAGTTGAATAAGTTGTTTTTAAGTAAAATTGTTGAAAATTGTGATAAATTAGTCGATAGATTAATCGATTAATTAGTCGATAGAATAATCAATATAAAAATAGTCGTTAGTGGCAGCCCTAGTCTCAACACACGGTGGTCTTGACTACAACACTAACTATACTTCACAGATTTTAGAATAAAAAAAATCAAGAAGATAAACAGCAAAGACATTGTTTTTATTGCTGGTTTCGCTCATATTTGCATTAGTTTTGAATTATGGAAAACAATATTCATGTTCATCCCATTATAAAGGAGTTTTACTTGATGACACTTTTTCTCCAGAAGGTGTCAGGCTTGTATCGTTACTGAAATAATACCCTGTCACACTGGTCATATGATGTGACAGTATTTACTGATAGATTTGAGAAGCTCACCGATTTCCGTGCCTCTTCCCACCGTAAAAGTCAAGCCATAACCCTTCAGAGCAGCTTCCGTCTCAACAACAACATACGCCACAGAGTAATCTGGATCTGTGTGCTGGATAAAGCACATTCATTACCGACTGGAACACTTTAATGTTGTTGGTGAATGAATGAAACGACAAAAGACTGATATAAACAACACCACAGAGAGAAGCGAGTCTCGTAGCAACGAACCATTGCGTCCGATCCATGCTGCTCCAGCGACGTCGGGAATCTCACGTCGCGGACATTCACGTTTATTATTTTGCCTCCAGACATTTTGTTTCAGTTGTAAACTTTACAAGCTTCACTTCAGTCCCTCCGCACCAGGAAGGCTCTGATTGGCTGGCGTTTTGACAACGTTATCAGACCGTGGGACGTGATTGGCGGTTTTGGAACGACGGTTACAAACGGCAACAACGTGATCATATGATCGTAAGAAACGAAACTACTACTGGAGTCCAATTTATTAAAGCGACAGTTCACCCCAAAATTAAAAGTATATCATAATTTATTCACCTTCAAATTGTTTCAAACATCAGTTTATTTCCTCTGTTGAACACAAAAGATGATATTTTAAATAATGTTGGGAACTAAATTTCTGGTTCCCATTGACCTCCATATTAAATAAAGTAGTTTATTTCTGGAAGGATTTAATATGATGAATTTGTGTATTCTGTTGTATAGGTTTTGAATATAATATTAATGTACACTTTTGTGTAGTTTTAAATTTAGTATTAATTTTTAATTTTTGTGTTGTATGTACACATTTTATGTATGTTTACTCAAAGTACATTTTTGTGTAGGTTTCAAATATACGTTATGATTTGAATGTGTACTGTTTATACTTTTTTTTAGGTTTTGAATGTATTTGTGCTGTGTATTTTGAATTTAATATGTACACATTTATGTATATTTACATTAAATGCTAGACTCCCCAATATTTAGTTTGACATTTAAAATGAATATTTTAAAACATATGTAGTGTTTTATACAAATACACAATCTGTTTTTGAAGATGTGTATTTTATTTATTAAAATAATGGCATGAATAAAAATAAAAAGTTAACTCAACTGTTGGGTTACTTTTAACCCAACTGTTTTTTGACCCACAGTTGGGAAGGTGCTATACCAACCCACAGTTGGGTTACTTGTTGGGTTATTTTTAACCCAACATTTTTAAGTGAGTAGGAAAAAATACCAAGAAAGTCAATGGGGACCATCTTGACCACCAAATATCATCTTTTGTGTTCAACAGAACAAGGGGATTTATACAGGTGTACAAGGGAGAGTACATTTTGGTCGAACTATCCCTTTTTAATATTGTTATTGTTATGAAAATGGGTAACGCTTTATAATATCTGCATGCTATGACTCATTAGTTAAGTATTAAATAGTTAACTCATCATTTATAGGACATTAATACACAACAAGCATTTATAAATATAGCTATACATACTTTATTCTTGATTTGTGTTTAATAATTGTATTTTCATACTTTATTAATGATCTTTTTTCATTTCTATCCTTTAAATCTCATTTGTAGACGCTTTACGAGGCATAAATAGTCCTCACTTTAGATGAGCTCACTAAAATAGTTCACTGACAACTAATTATTCATGAATTACAGTAGGAATAAGCGTTCATGAAGCATTTATTAACACACTGATTAACTATCGCTATTTGACTAAATAATAAGATGTATAAATGTACATTTAAATATTTTATTAATCATTTACTTACAAGATCTTATGAACCACTGACGTCTCCTAAATAACTGGTTTGTAAATAATGTACTTCATTTAGAAATGATAAATTGATCATTAATAAAGTATGAGAATACAATCATAGATATGCTTGAGATAAAGCATTTATAGCTGTATTTATAAACTGCTTATTTAATGCTTTATAAATGACGAATGAAGTATTTACTAATGCTTAAATAATGATTTATAGCGTGTAGTTATTATAAAGTGTTACCAACAGTTTTTCCTCTGTCTAACTGATCAGACTTACGGTTTTCCTAAAACAGACGATCAAAACTCGGAAAGATCCCAAAACATTTATCCAGGTAAACTGTTTGAGAACCACTTCTCATTTACAAACATGACCAGTCATCAAAATGGACAAATCCAGCGATTGGGTTTAACCCAAATTTAACATTTAACCCAACCGCTGGGTTAAAACAACCCAATTGCCGGGTTTGTACATTTCAACCCAACTTGGGTTGTTTTTAACCCAGCATTTTTTAGCGTGTAAATGTTCCCCTTTTGATTCTTATTGTTGCCTCAAGTAATTATGTGTCAGAGTTTTAATTTCCAACATATTTTGGGTTCATTTTAAGCCAGACAGTCATTTTAAACTAGCCTGGTTAAAACCAGACCATTCTCAGTAGTAACTGAAATCTAAATTTGCCGGAAGTTGTCTGGGTTTTCCCAGGCTAATTTTAAACAATAGTTGAGTATAATAAAACTACCCAACACGTTGGGCAAACATTTAACCCAATTGCTGGGTTTGTCCAGTTTCAACCCAACTTGGGTTGTTTTTAACCCAGCATTTTTTAGTGTATTAACAATCAATTTAATAAATGCTTATTGCTAATTATTAATGTATTAATAATGTTAATCTATTAAATCTATTATTAAATGTTAATTTCCAACATACTCTGGGTTCATTCTAAGCCAGACATACAGTCATTTTAAACAATAGTTGAGTTAAATAAAACTACCCAGCAGGCTGGGCAAATATTTAACCCCATCGCTGGGCTAAAACAACCCAATCACTGGGTTAAAAACAACCCAAGTTGGGTTGAAAATGGACAAACCCAGTGAATGGGTTGTTTTAACCCAGCAGTTGGGTTAAATGTTTGCTTAAAACAACCCAATCGCTAGGTTTGTCCATTTTCAACCCAACTTGGGTTGTTTTCAACCCACTATCTTTTAGAGTGCAGTTTCATTCTAGTTCTAGTTTGGTGACTAAAATTTGTGATTAAATATTGCTAACATCATAAACCGACACATGAAGCTCCATTATTTCGAGCTAAATTCTGACACTATATGGATTCATGTAGTATTAAAGTATCATGTTTATCAAAATAAGTGTAGACCCCACTTTATAATATTTAACCCTGGTGTGACCTTATGGACAATTTTTATCTTTTTCAGTTTAGTTTTTTGGATAATGTTAATGGCAACTGCATAAATTTTGGTACAAGTGTGTATTTCTATTAGACTTTTACTATGTCACCCTCATTTCCTTTAATAAATCCATTATACACTAGTAACACAAAATAGTTCCTCTCAGGACCTTTTGGACAAAAATATCTCCATTGAAACCCAATAAAACTGACATTTTTAATCTCAGGGCCATTTCACTGTAAAATTGTGTGTGTGTGTGTGTGTGTGTGTGTGTGTGTGTTTGTTAATAGGCTTTCATTCTGTTGGCAAGGCTTCAAAATTTAAAAAAAATTACAATATTTTTACCAGATGTGTCGTTTTTTCAGGTTTGGCCTATACATCAAAAACTGGCTTTATTCTCTGCTTCTGTGTATTATAGAGCCGTTTGGATAAATGATGCCGCTATAATTGTGTGTGTGTGCGTTGGTATGGATGTCAGAGTGTGGTTTGTATGAGTGTAATAAAAAAATTGTGTGTGTGTGCGCGTGTAATATTTGTAAGAGACTAAAAATCACAAATCCAGCCTGCATCTAATGGGGAAATGTTGGTTCTGCGCCCAAATAAACTCACTGAAAGCTCATTTTTGGAGATATCAACCTCAAATTTGGAACACAACTTATTTAGATGTATAGCTTTGCTTTTCTAGCAGTTTTAGAGTTCAACAGGTTTAACTTTTTTTTTATACTTCAAAATAATAATCTGCCATGGGTCTTCTTTAAAATGAGACCCAACTTTGTGCTCCAAAGCTTCACATTTTTGGACATTTTGTCCTCTATTGACCTGTGTGTGTGTTTTTTTAATTGACGCACAAGAGTTATAAAAGACTAACAGCAATAAACAACATAATCAGAATAAGTTTATTCAACAATAGTACATAAAACCCAAGTCAACCACAGTAAAATAAAAGCGCTTAATTTATAAATATATACATATTTTGTTCATAATCAAGAACACTGCAAAATCATCACATCAGTTTGAGTAACAGAACGACGTCCACTCTAAAGTCGTCTATTGCTGACTTCACAACCGTATACTAGCGTACTACACGTACTCCTTTGACCATATCTTTCTATGGCAGGCACAGTATGCGCTTCTGAATTCAGAATAAAGGTAAATATCATGTTTCTTCTTGGGAAAGGGTTGTTCAAATGTAGGTATTACGGAGATATCATCGCTACACGTATCCGGACTAAATCAAAGAGCAGAATAATTCAACAATACAAGATGTCTAAATACATATAGCAGGGACTAGAAAGTGTCATATGGAAACATGGATTGACTATTGTAACAATGTTGTATAAACTTCTATTAAATAGTGCCGTTTGAAACACTTCAACTTAATATAACTTTTGCATAAAACCACCTCTATATATTGCCTTCATCACACGAGGAGGTCATGTAAAGTGCCTCACCGATCAACAGCCAGGTAACATTTCCAGAGCGAACCGCAGCTTTGAGAAGCCTCAGACACAGATTGTCCTTCCGTTAGAGGTGTGTGTGGTGTGAGGGAAGCGTGTGTGAGCTTCCTGACAGTCTTCAGTCGAATGGCTGGACGTTACTGGAAGGCTGAAGTGGCGGCTGTGGCGGCTGCGGACTGGAAACTTCGGTTAGTGACGACGCCCTGAGAAAACTCATCCTGGGCCTTCTGGAAGCTCGCGCCTGTGTGCCTGTACATGGAGTGAACCTGAAAACACAGACAAGTCCGTTTTGTACAATCTTCGTATTGAACATTAACCCCAACATTTTGAACAAAAAGCTGAGAAAATTGTGTTTTAGTCAAAGACTACGTCTGGATCGGATTCAGTGCGATGATCAAAACATTGATCGAGTCCAACACTAGGGTTGCAAAATTCTGGGAATTCTGGAAACTTTCTGTGGGAATTAACGGGAATAAACTGGAAATTTGTGGGTTAGCCTATAACAGGGCACTTAAAGGGTTAGTTCGCCCAAAAATGAAAATTAATATGATTTACTCACCCTCAAGTCATCCGAGGTGTAGTTATATTACAAAAATTCTGGCTAATCCAAGCATTATAATTCGATTAATAGTTGCTCTGTTTTTGAAGTCTATAAAAAGTGCATCTGTCCGTCATATAACTGCTCCACGCAGCTCTGGGGTGTTAATAAAGGCCTTCTGAAGCGAATCGACGCGTTTGTGTAAGAAAAATATCCATATTTAAAACTTTATCAAGTAAACTTTCGGCCGACCGCATTCCCTGTTCAATGTATGGAAAAATTGTTGAAAGTTCGCCTGCCGATCGAAAGACTAAATGATCGTGACGAAATGACGTCACGTACGCATCTTGAGTTTCACTTTCAACATTCAACACTTTTCCACGGAAGGCGTCGGCCGAAAGTTTACTTGATAAAGTTTTAAATATGGATACATCAACTTTGAGAACAAAATGTTCACTTGCTGCCTAATATATCCCACTCACTAACAGGTGTTGAAGAGATCAGTGTTATGCACTTCATAATGTTATGCCTGATCGGTGTGTGTGTGTATGTGTGTATGTATATGTATGTATGTATGTATGTATGTATGTATGTATGTATGTATGTATGTATGTATGTATGTATGTATGTATGTATGTATGTATGTATGTATGTATGTATATATATATATATATATATATATATATATATATATATATACAAACATTTATACATTATACACACACACACATATACATATACACATATACATATACATAATATATATATATATATATATATATATGTATATGTGTGTGTGTGTGTGTGTGTGTGTGTGTGTGTGTGTATATGTATATATATCATTTATATATATATATATATATATATCTCAGATTCAGGCACACCCCTGAATCTGCTTTTATTTTACATTTTGAATGGTACTTTTTTCCAAATGTAATGTTATTTTTTTCTCGCAAATAAATGTAATTTAAATTCGTATATAAGTTTGGAAGCATGTCTGCTTATGACCAGACAAAATGTTTCTATTAATGTTTGTATATGATACAGTTAGTAAAATTTCCCCACATTTCAGATGAATTACCTTTCATTCCTGTTAAATTTCTAACTTGGAATATTTCCAAACTTCCCAGCCGAACTTCCCATGCAAATATTCCAGAAATTTCCACCGCTTTGCAACCCTAATCAACACCCCTAAATCTTCACAGTCGTTTTCCTCTTCAAGGGTTCATTCAGTCACATCAGGCATTTTTGATTTATATGCAGTTTAATGTCTGATGATCGTGTTATTTTACATGTGTGTCAGCACTGCTTCTATCTGTTGTTTCTGCTTCTTCGGCTGTGGTTTTTGTTTGTTTGGTTGAAACACTAACTTACCATTTTCAGTAAAACGACAGACAGCGCGGCATTGACGCTGAAGAATCCGGACACCAGCATCATGAAGACGGACACGGCTTTATCAATCTTGAGCACACTGATGGCCATGATCCAGCCACTGTTACACAATCATAACATCACATTACTGCTTTAAAACACACCAAACATACAATATGATCAACTAAACGTGTTTAGGAAGTAATCCCACATCTCTTCTCAGCAAGCACACAATCTCAGCATTCACTTTAAGCGATGGTTAGAGATTTGCAGGATATTAACTGCCTTAGCAAGAGCCTAAACAGGAGCAGAATGAAAAAGGCACATTGCTGAGAAGAGGAGAGGATGTTTCAGGAGAGATGCCACACTCACAGAGAGAGCCCCGGAAAACCAACACACCGACAGATTATGAAGAGACCATCTGTCAAAGAAACATGCCGAGAGGAAGAACACGTACAGACTGAAATCACACACTCTTTAAACTGTGCCAGGAGCTCACCTGTTTCCCCAGCCCGGGATCCCCACGCTCTGAATGATGTACACGATTACTTGGAATGAGAAAATGAAGAAGAAAAAGAAGAAACTGAAGGAGCTGTCAGATCTGCAACGCAAAACAAAAGAAAAGTTACAGATACTGAATGACTTTACATTACATACATCTCTCTCACACACACACACACACACACACACACACACACACACACACACACACACACACACACACACACACACACACACACACACACACACACACACACACACACACACACACACACACACACACACACACACACACACACACACACACACACACACACACACACACACACACACACACACACGTTGGGTTTTCATGTTTTATGGGGACTTTCCATAGCCGTAATGGTTTTTATACTGTATAAACTGTTATTTTCTATCCCCCTACACTGCCCCTGCCCCTAAACCTACCCATCACACACACACACACACACTGCCCCTAAACCTACCCATCACACACACACACACACACACACACACACACACACACACACACACTGCCCCTAAACCTACACACACACACACACACACAAACACACACACACACACTGCCCCTAAACCTACACACACACACACACACACAGCCCCTAAACCTACCCATCACACACACACACACACACACACACTGCCCCTAAACCTACCCATCACAGGACACATTCTGCATTTTTACATTTTCAAAAAACATCACTTAGTCTGATTTATAAGATGTTTTCCTCATGGGGACCAAAAAATGTCCCCACAAGGACGAGGATTTCAGATATTGCCATCTTTGTGCCCATAACGTAGGGATTACCAGTCCACACACACACACACACACACGCACAAGTAAGTAAAAATCTGCATTGGACAGTATATGAAACATCGTCACAAAGGTTTAAGGCTTTACAATTGAAATATTCAAGCGCAAGAAGACGCGAAAGGGAACTCATTCCGAAAGCGGCGTCTGAGACAGCGTGTGAACACTACACTAAACTCTCGTTCACATCTTCTTGGACTTGAGCGGACAAATTCACACAAAATGATGTCAAAAATAGCGAGTATCCTAGTAAACATAGTCGGTTATATCTTAAGTGAGCATAAACGCGTGTGTATCAGTGTATTGGATCTGTGCATTCGCTCTTAAAGTGACATAATATTCCTGCTGCTGTCTGTTTTTAATGTTAATTGAAATGATTCACTCACTGCTCTTGAATGAATAACATTCGTAAATGTAATAAAGATTAATTAATAAAGAGGTTTAATTTTTACAGTAAAGACTATGCAGTGTTATTTTACATTTGATTTACTTTATTAAATTTATGTACCTGAAATCTACTATCAGACCCGAAAAGCACTGTTTATTTCATTTCTCTCTTTTTTTAAATTAAATTTATTTTAGCTTTTGCTTGTAATTTGATTATTTCATCTTATTTTATTACGGTTTACTTGTTTTTAATAGTGTTTTAACCCTCTGGTGCTCTTGGTTTAGGGGTTGCATTGGTTGTCTTCCCGGTCATAAGTGACCGGACACCTAAAAATTAAACTTCCTCCACCCCAGTAAAACCAATGCAATTTATTTTTCTTCAATAATATTTTTTCATTTTATTTTTGTATTTTGAGATGATTTGATGGTATTTTTTAATATTTATCCAATAATTATGGTCTATTTTTGCCATTGAATTTTTTTAATTATTATTATTATTGCAGTATTTCAGGTTAAAATAGAGACTAAGCCTTCAAAATATTTTTTTTGAAGGCAGATTAATGCCCCTCTTTTGGAATTATTTAAGAAATCCTGCAACCATGGGTGTAACCACTTGAGGTCTCTATGGAGAGGCTTGAGAATTCACTAGTTCTCTTTTGAACACATTTAATGGTTTTTTGAATATATATTTAAAAAATCTCAAAGACTATTTATTATAAAGGTTTAGATATTTTTTATTTATTTATTTATTTTTCTGTGAATTTGTGTTTTTGCAGATTTCCCATTCATTTCCTATGGTGGTAATTTTTGACCGAAGAGCACAAGTGGGAGTATTTTTTTTACGACCAATTAGCATGCTTGAATCATGCCCTCAATTTTTTTGTGTGTTTACATACCTAATGCTAGAAAAGTCACCAAATTTCATATCATTCCGATGAAGCTGTGATTTTTTACATTTCAAAACAGAAAAATGTCCGAATGACCGAAGAGCACCAGAGGGTTAAATGTATGTTAGTTAGGCTAGTAGTTAAAGCTGTGGTATACAAAAAATTGGAATAGATAATTGTGAATTATCACCGGTATCTAACATTTTGGGGTCATTTTGCAAAAAACTTTAAAACGGTAAAAATATTTATGGTACATTTTTTTAAGTCATCGGCCATTGGCAGGTGTGGCAAAAAGGTAGTTAGATATTTATTATATTTTCTGACAATTAAGGTAAGACACTACCATTTTGTTTATGCACTGAGATTTTGGGTTATTTTGCTTCCATAACTTATCGTTCAGACTAGTTGAAAGAAAGCATCCAAAATATACATTTAAATGATTATTTAACTACACTATGTGCATCTGTAGACTTGTTTATTTAAAGGGCTATTTTCTCTTTTTTATTTTTTTTCCAGAAATCTGCAGCTTTACATACAGCAAACTTCACAGCTTTATTAAAGGGATAGTTCACCCAAAAACAATTGTTTAATGTTTATCTGCTTACCCCCAGGGCATCAGAGATGTAGGTGTGTTTGTTTCTTCAGTAGAACACAAATGATGATTTTTAACTCCAACCATTGCAGTCTGTCAGTCGTATAATGATGTCAATGGGGATATTTTAGAGTATGAGAGCAATGAGTAAAAACACAGACATATGAATCCTTATTAAACCTGCGGCTCGTGGCGACACATTGATGTCTTAAGACACAAAACCATTGGTTTCTGCGAGAAACCCAACAGTATTTGTTATTTTTTTACCTCTTATCAGACGAATGTCATCTAGTATTCCCAGCGGCATAACTTCCGGCGAATAAGGTCAAAATACTGGCGCGATCATAGATATATATACGTAGATTCCTCATTTGACCGATCCACGCAGGCACTAATGAGGATTCTATGTTTATATGTTATATATCTATGATCGCGCCGGTATTTTGACCTTATTCGCCGGAAGTGATGGCGCGGCTGATGCAGAGCCATAGAAAAAAATGAAACACATTTTTAAATATGGATATTTTTCTTACACAAACGCATCGATTCGCTTCAGAAGGCCTTTATTAACACCCCAGAGCCGCGTGGAGCACGTTATTTGACGGACAGATGCACTTTTATGGACTTCAAAAACAGAACAACTATAACTGCTATTATAATGCTTGGATTAGCCAGAACATTTGTAATATAACTCAGATTTTATTCATCTGAAAGAAGAATGTCATACACACCTCGGATGACTTGAGGGAGAGTAAATCATGGGCTAATTTTAATTTTTGGCTGAACTAACCCTTTAATATCTATATTCTGAAGGTTTTTACAGAGAGGTTTGTTCATATATCACTGGCCTGGTATAACATTTTATTCCTGGCAGTTGACCAGGGTGAGGCAAAAAATAATAATGTAATGTCACAATGCAGGATATCAGCACTGAACTCACTTAAAGGCCTTGTACACGGGACGGTACCAGCAGAGGAAAGCGACAGGAGTGAACAAAATAAACCAGAGGATTGAGAGGCCGAAGTCCACGCCTCGCGTCGTGTCTACAGTGAAATACACCAGACAGGCCAGCAGGTTGAGAAACAGCGTCACACAGTGATCTGTGGAACAACAACAAGTGGCTTATTATCCAGACTCACAGAGCAAGAGCATTTCCTCAAACGTTTGCTAAAGTTGCTGTACTTCTCAATGCATGGCTGACACTGAACTGGCCAGAATTAGCAGTATAAAACAGAAAACACCATGAAATTTTAAGAATGCAATCTGCTTGACTTCACCTTCCATTTCTAGTGTGACAAACAATATGAATTGCAATTTTTACCACCATAAAAAAAAAAAAAAACACTGATGAGCCAAAACATTATGACCACCCGTCTAATATGCATGCTGACCCGCCGAGGGCTGGACTCTACAAGAGCCTTGAAGGCGTCTTGTGGTCTCTGGCACTAGAGGATGGATACCCGACCCGAGACCGATGGGACCCGTTGGTAACCGACAAATGGGCCGGGTTCAGACAGATATTTAGAAATTATGTTCGGGTCGGGCTCGGTCACGTCAGCGCGATAAGGCATTGAACATTTTACATTTAAAACAGCTTATGTAGGTAGCCAATGGGCCTGTTTAACTTGAAGCAAAGGTTTGTTTTTGTGATTAAAATGAATGTAACTTCTTCCTGTGTGCGGAAATTTGTTTATGTCGCTGTGACAACGCGCAACACGTGCGTGTATATTGCATATTAGGCTACATGTGACTGGCAGCGCAACTTCAGCAGGACCATCGAGGACAGCCTTGAAGCCATCCACAGTTGATGCAATACTTTTTCTGCATAAAAACCAGGATTAGCCTAAACTTTTGATGGATGGATTGTGTAAATAGATCCCATGTTGCAGTTTAGTAGCCATACAGTTTTCGAGAAAAATGGTAAGAGTGATTTTCATTTCAATAAACTGAATTGTTACGTTAAAGGGTTAGTTCACCCAAAAATGAAAATTCTGTCATTAATTACTTCCCCTCATGTCGTTCGACACCCGTAAGACCTCCGTTCATCTTCGGAACACAAATTAAGATATTTTAGTTGAAATCCGATGGCTCAGAAAGGCCTCCATGATGACCAATTTCAAAACAAGGCATCATGAAGCTTCGAAGCGTTATGAATCAGTGAGTCGATTCAGCGGTTTGAATCGCTAAAGTTGCGTAATTTCAGCAGTTTGGCGGTTTGACACACGATCCGAATCATGATTCGACTCACTGATTCATAACGCTTCGAAGCTTCATGATGCATTATTTTGAAATCGTCATCACTATATAAGTCGTTATTTAGGGGTTTTTTGCGCAGCAACCGAACCCTGGTGATTCTTAATCAAACAAGTCAAAACAGTAGTTAGATACCTCAACCAGATCAGATCATTAGCTTAAAGGGTTAGTTCACCCAAAAATGAAAATTCTGTCATTAATGACTTACCCTCATGTCGTTGGACTTCATGAGGCCGTGTTTTGAAATCGTCATCACTATAGAAGTCGTTATTTAGGGGTTTTTTTGCGCACAAAAACTATTCTCGTCGCTTCATAAAGTTATTGTAGAACCACTGTAGTGAGATGGACTTTGTAACGACGTCTTTAGTGCCTTTTAAGGGTCTTGAGAGTGTAAAGTGCATTGAGCCAATGGAGGCCTTTCAGAGGCATCAGATTTACACTAAAATATCTTCATTTGTGTCTGAAGATGAACGGAGGTCTGACGGGTGTCGAACGACATGAGGGTCAGTAATTAATGACTGAATTTTCATTTTTGGGTGAACTAACCCTTTAATGTTTTGTTCTGTTAGCTTGGGCCATTTTTGGTAGTACTTTGTTCATTTAATTTCAATTGGGTATTTGATTGGGCCCTGTGTTAACGTGTGCTTTGTTTCCCCGTGTGTGCACTGATGCGCTTATCTGTAAACATTTCAGAATGCCTTCCTACAGTTGCTTAATAAAAGCGGGCTTTCCACACAAACAAACTTACATGTGTCAGTAGTATGAGAATTTTTTTTATTTTAACTGTGTCGGGCTCGGACATAGATATCTTAAAGGAACACTCCACTTTTTTTGACAATAGGCTCATTTTACAAGTCCCCTAGAGTTAAATAGTTGAGTTCTAGCCGATCTTTGTATCTGGCGGTAGCACTTTTAGCATAGCTTAGCATACATCATTGATTCTGATCAGTCCATTAGCATCTCATTCAAAAAAATGACCAAAGACACTTTCAATATTTTTCCTATTTAAAACTTGACTCTTCTACAGTTACATCGTGTGCTAAGACCAACTGAAAATGAAAAGTTGCGATTTTCTTCACCTATATGGCTAGGAACTACTTTCTCATTCCTGCGTAATAGTTGCGGATATTCGCGGCCGTACCATGGCTGCAGCGGCGCAATGATTGGTTGGTATTCTGTGAAACAAGGTGGTAGTTACACCTTCGACTTACTATCACAGCCCTTTACAACACACAGAACCATGGCTAATCACACAGCTAAATCCACAACACAATTTGTCGGCTGCAAGCTTGAAACTTTCTCTGCAACTACACGAACTTAGCGGCGGTCACATTGAAAGTTACCCAGCTGGGCTACTTTCAGGCGCTGTAATATCATTGCGCTATCATTTGGCTGCCGTCTGTAGATTCCCTCATGCATAAATCATATTCTCTCGGATGTTTCATACGCAAATGTTTTAACAGCCGCTGTTGTTTAGGGTCCTTGCCACCACGAGACAAATCGGCATTGCAAATTGAACATGTAGCTTGACTTGAATCGCCTTCTTTTGACTGAAAGTACTGCCAAACAACACGTTTTCTGTTCACGATTTTCATTTTCACTTTCTCAGTCGACTGCATTCGAACGGTCCACCTAGTTACACCTTCCCATAATCAACGGCGCCATCATTACGTTCGACCAGGTTCGGTGGAAAAACATTCTAAGGTTCGGCAGAAAACAAACCCCGTCAAAAAGCCCAATATTCAGCCGAATCCGAATCCTGGATTCGGTGCATCCCTAATATACACTCACCTAAAGGATTATTAGGAACACCTGTTCAATTTCTCATTATTGCAATTATCTAATCAACCAATGGCAGTTGCTTCAATGCATTTAGGGGTGTGGTCCTGGTCAAGACAATCTCCTGAACTCCAAACTGAATGTCAGAATGGGAAAGAAAGGTGATTTAAGCAATTTTGAGCGTGGCATGGTTGTTGGTGCCAGACGGGCCGGTCTGAGTATTTCACAATCTGCTCAGTTACTGGGATTTTCACGCACAACCATTTCTAGGGTTTACAAAGAATGGTGTGAAAAGGGAAAAACATCCAGTATGCGGCAGTCCTGTGGGAGAAAATGCCTTGTTGATGCTAGAGGTCAGAGGAGAATGGGCCGACTGATTCAAGCTGATAGAAGAGCAACTTTGACTGAAATAACCACTCGTTACAACCGAGGTCTGCAGCAAAGCATTTGTGAAGCCACAACACACACAACCTTGAGGCGGATGGGCTACAACAGCAGAAGACCCCACCGGGTACCACTCATCTCCACTACAAATAGGAAAAAGAGGCGACAATTTGCACCAGCTGACCAAAATTGGACAGTTGAAGACTGGAAAAATGTTGCCTGGTCTGATGAGTCTCCATTTCTGTTGAGACATTCAGATGGTAGAGTCAGAATTTGGTGTAAACAGAATGAGAACATGGATCCTTCATGCCTTGTTACCACTGTGCAGGCTGGTGGTGGTGGTGTAATGGTGTGGGGGATGTTTTCTTGGCACACTTTAGGCCCCTTAGTGCCAATTGGGCATCGTTTAAATGCCACGGCCTACCTGAGCATTGTTTCTGACCATGTCCATCCCTTTATGACCACCATGTCCCCATCCTCTGATGGCTACTTCCAGCAGGATAATGCACCGTCACAAAGCTCCAATCATTTCAAATTGGTTTCTTGAACATGACAATGAGTTCACTGAACTAAAATGGCCCCCACAGTCACCAGATCTCAACCCAATAGAGCATCTTTGGGATGTGGTGGAACTTCGTGCCCTGGATGTGCATCCCACAAATCTCCATCAACTGCAAGATGCTCTCCTATCAATATGGGCCAACATTTCTAAAGAATGCTTTCAGCACCTTGTTGAATCAATGCCACGTAGAATTAAGGCAGTTCTGAAGGCGAAAGGGGGTCAAACACAGTATTAGTATGTGTTCCTAATAATCCTTTAGGTGAGTGTATATCCCTTGCCATAATGCCCGTTACAAATCACACTGTACGACATGGATCTACTAAACTTGGGTACGACATGCATGTAGAGCTACGACACAAGTGAGTATAGAAAAATAAAATGTCATCAGCATGCGCTAGTGGTAAATGAATAGAGACAGATGAATCACACTTTGGCAATTGTTTTTATGTGCGCTGAAAAAAGAGGAGGAAGCGAAAATGGAGAATACTGGCGCGGCCATTGCTAGGGAAGAGAGGGCGACTTGGCACGCCAGTTTTACAAATAGATCTTGAGGAAAGTAGTTTTAAGTTTTAGCGTCATGTTGCGTCGATCAATACGCCATTTCATGTTGCATTTTTAATGGCTAGTCGGTAGACGCAGGTCGTAGCAACAAACATTGAGATCATGCTAAATTTATGACACTGTCAGGAAATGATCGCAGGCTATCTTTGGTCGCAAGACCGTTTTTTGAAACTCTCTCAATGTACGACGTAGTAGCCAAGACCACAGAAATCATCACGACGGGTCATCTTTCATATCAAAATCGTACAATGTGTACCGGGCATAACAGTTTGGCCCTTGTCACTCAGACCTTTATTCCTGCCATTTCTCCAGCATGTTGATTATGAGTCCTGCTTACCATCTAATCTACTCTTGTTAGGAAATGATGAACAATAGTCGCTTCACCTGTGACTAGTGTTAGACCGATATATCGGGCCGATATTTGCGATTTTTACATGTATCGGCCGATACAAGGCTGCTGCATTCGCCGATATTTTTTTTTTCAAGAGATTAAGTTAAGTGCACCTAAGCATTAAATGACTAGGTTGTAAATAGTTTTAAAAGTATAAAAGTTTTAAATATAGTACAGTCAGTGTGCACTCTATTATGATGCTTGCTTGTTGATACTGTTGCGCAATAGTGTAATTATTTTATTTATGCTTACATATTTATTTTCAGAATTTAGTTTCACCACTGAACTCTTTTTATCTTGTTCTGCCTCACCTGTTTTTACTATTTGTTAAATATTGTTATTTTTAGTTCAATAAATGTTCCTTTTTTAAATTTTAAATTGTTATCATCATGATCGTGTCATTTTTATGATGTAAATTGAGGGAGCAAAACCAGTATCGGCTCCAAATATCGGTTCCAGAAAATCGACAGCTCGTATCGGTCATCGGCTAAGGCTGATGAAAAAAAATCGTTATCGGCACTAAAAAAAAAATCCATATCGGTCGATCCCTACCTGTGACTGGTCATAATGTTTTGGCTCATCAGTGTACATTTAAACACTGGTAAAAAAAATACTGGCATAATTGTAGCAAGCTGCGTTCACTCACACATCCAGAGGTAGTACATCATCTTGCAGACCCGTTGATATTCCACAGGGATTTCTTCATTAAAATCCTGATAAAAGCACGGTTTGATGGGGAGAATCTTCGGCAAAGGCGGCCAGTTGTTTTCTTTACCTGCAAGCAAACATTTCCCTGTCAAGAGCACAGGCGACCTCAGAAGAACATCTAGAGTGAGATCAGTATTGTAGCGGCTCACCTCGTGCAGAATCTCGATCCCGAAACTCCTGTTCTTTCCGCTCCAGCTCCGCCGCTTTCTTCTCCAGCTCCGCTTGCTGACGGAGGAGCTCCGCCTGTCCCGCTGCCACACCGGCCTGGAGGAGGAAACACCGCTCTTAATCAAAGCTGTTGACTATGGAAGCTTGTTTACGCCACAGAATAAAAAATAAAAAAGGTAATTACGACTTTTTATCATGCTATTCTGACTTTTTTTCTCACAAGTGACCTATCGTAAGCCCCTCCCCTCATACGCAGATGAGCCAATAGCTAGAGTTGGGGTACTCGGACTTGGACTCGGACTCGGACTCGAGTCCAATTTTGAATGAACTCGGACTTGTCACGCACTCGGGTGAATTTGTACTCGGACTTGACTCGGACTTGGACATTTTGGACTCGGAAAATATCCCGAGTGCAGTCGAGTCCGAGTCATGTGTAACAACAAAACCGCCATAAAACTAAGATAAGAAATTAATGAACGTCTCCCCGCTTGTGATTTTACTGCACCACACCGGCAGGCAGCAGTAGCATCATCTTATGCTTGCAGACAATACACACATCACACGGATGCAATGCGTGGCTAGAACAATGTCTTCAGAGTCAGCAATAATTTGTTTTGCTTTTGAAAATCATAAAGAATTTTTTTGCAAGAAATCCAGTAAAAAGAAGCACTCTGCGGATTGCAAATCAACTGATGTGTCTGGCACGACTTTCTACCGACATGTTCAAAGAAAACCTAGAGAAATGTAAGTTGCTTATTATAACTTTTAATACCAACTTAAATCCAAATAACTTAGAGCTGGGTGATATGACGATATATATCGGATTCTTGTGTGCATACTATGGACGTCACAATTCTTAATATAATATTGAACCGTTCGGCACTGTTGAATATCTTGAATACACGCTTGGGAATTGCGTTTTTTTTCTTTTCGTTTTCGATTTAATTAATTTCGAATAAATAAATTTTTGAAATATTTCTCTCAGTTTATTTTGGCTCTGTTTGAGTGTGCCTGTGAGTCTATACGCTGATATGAGCCTTGCTGGTTAAACGTTTCATTCGCGTGCTTGTGCACTGTGTTAACATGCGCTGAGCGCGCGCACTAAAAGCCTGTCAAACACACGTGATTACTGGACTAAGTAGTCTTACTGCACTAATACTGTCAAATACACACAAGGTTAACATAAACACAGTCAGTTATGTCTAAAGTGAAAGTAAAATCGGCGTGTGTCTGTATATTAGATGTGTAGAGGTCTTAAATTAACAGCAGCGCAGCCTACAGTGAACACGCTGTCGCTTGTCCTTAAAGGGACAGTTCACCTCTAAAATTATGTCATTATTTACTCACTCTAATATTGTTCCAAACCTGTATTCATTTCTTCTGTTGAACACAAACAGTTGAATGGTAGTCATTGACATCCATATTATTATTTCCTACAATGGGACCAACTGGTTGGTTTCCGACATTCTCCAAAATATATTTTATGTCCAACTGAAGAAAGAACTTTATTCATGTGTAAAACAACTTGAGCGCGAGTAATCGATGACAGAATTTAAATTTTTGAGTGAACTATCCCTTTAATGTTAATAAAACAACAAAAGACAAAGAGAAAATCACTCACTCACTCACTCACTCCTGACTAACTTTAGTAAATTTAATAAGAATCACTGTACATGTAATACAGTGAAGTTTGTTTTATTTTAAATGTAATTGTTTAATTCAATTTCTATAGTATTTATTCTTACTTGAATAATCCTACTTGAGAAAATATATCATTATCGTGAAATAAGATTTTAATATCGCCCACCCCTAAACATAAGAATTTGGTGATACCAGAGGCATTAAACAATTTAAATACAATAAAACAGGTTAATTTGTGTTTTTCTTGCACTTGTAATTATAAAAGTTCTACATACAGTATATCTATGTCCATTCTAATGGTTTGAAACCATTTTTGATTGGAAACTAGTTGATCTGTTGACAAAATAAAAATGTTAAATGGCAATGGCTAGATGTTATAGTGGTATTTTTTGTTTAATTTTATATTGCCATTGGTTTAATGGGTTGAAAGTTTAAAATATTAATAGAAGATACAAATTTACAATAGCAATTTCTAATCTTTTTTCAATTTAATTACACTCTGGACTCGGGCGGACTCGACTCGGACTCGGTCGATAAGAACTCGGACTTGAGTCCAACTCGGCCCCTTTTGGACTCGGACTTGGACTCGGACTTGATTGTTTAAGACTTGGACTTGACTCGAACTCGACAAAGGTGGACTCGGACCCAACACTACCAATAGCAGTTGAGTATCAGTTGCGCTGGGACCTGAACTCGGACATCTTTAGGTTTCAGCGCCATAGAGAAAAATGGGAAAATCCGAAGCTCTCATCGGTTTGATGGTGTTTATGCTATAAAAATGCTAAAATGTCGTGCCTGAGGTTCTGTAACACTGATTCCAGGGATCCTGAGAGGATTTTGTGTTTGTCAAACTCTCGTTAAGTTACGATTAAAGTCCCTGCTAACATACAAACCGAAATAACTAACTGTTCTCACGTCATGTAACACTGTAGGTCAAAAACATTTGAGTTTGGCCATCATTCGGACGGGATATATGTTACATTCTGTGACCAAAAACATCTCAGGATAAGGTTTTCACACTGACAGCTGTCATTGTAAGATATAGCAACTCCGTTTGTTTGTCCGAGTTAGCAACAGTAACTAAGGGGGGCGGGGCTTACCAATAGGTCAGAATTGCATGATATAAACTCACAATTCTGAGAAAAAAAGTCTTATAAAAGACTTAATGGCTCAATTGCGTGTGAACAAAAGATAAAAAGTTGCAATACGTTTTAAAACTTTTAAAAATCAGTTTTTAATTTGAGCTCTTAAATCATACATTATGACAAATTGTTCTCAATATCAAATTGGTCAATATCAAGGGAATATCAACTCCTCTCACGTGTTCATTCCTGAACATCGCACTTTCTGCAACCAGCGGTAATTATTTTGGGCCGGTGATAAACTCTTTGTTTTTTAACTTTAACCCTCTGGGGTTCTTCATTTATGGGTCACACTCAGGACCTTCAGGTCAAAAATGAGATAAAAAAGATTTGAGTAAAATCAATGAAATATATTTTTGTTCAATAATATTTTTGCTTTTCTTTTGAGATAATTTTATGATTTATAATTAATATTTATGAAATAATTATGACCAATTTTTTCCCATTGAATATAATACATTTATATATATATTTATATATATATATTTATATATATATATATATATATATATATATATATATATATATATATATATATATATATATATATATATATATATATATATATATATATATATATATATATATATATATATATATATATATATATATATATATATATATATATATATATATATATATATATATATATATATATATATATATATATATATATATATATATATATATATATATATATATATATATATATATATATATATATTTTTTTTTTTTGTATTTCATTTTAGAGTCAAGCCTAGGCCTCATGAAAGCAATTTTTTTAAATGAGATCGGTGCCATCCGGTGGACACATTGAGCATTTTTATCACGCAATAGCACATTTATACCACTATAGTGGATCTTGCGTTTTATTTTTAACAAAATGTTAAAAATCGTAGCTTCATCGGAATGGTCCGAAACTTGGTGACTTTATTGGTACTTGGTATATGAACACCCCAAAAAATTGGGGACAGGATTTGAAAAGTCTAAGTGGTCGTACAAAAGAATAATCACACTCAGGACCTTCGGGTCAAAAATGACCCCCATAGGAAATTAATGGGAAATTAAGTTTTTTGTGCAATCAATCTACAAATCAGCCAGGATGCAGAAAAAAGGACTCAACAGTGAAGGGGTGAATCTCTAAAACATCAAGAGTGCAAAACAGAAAAAAAAACTCACACACACACACTTATACACACAAAATCACACGCACACAAATGAATGCGTGCCATTCCAAAAGCTAATTGTGTTTTTGTGTGTGAGTTATTTTGTCTGTTTTGCACTCTTGATGTTTTAGAGATTCACCCCTTTGACTGTTGAGTATTTTTTTTCTGCATTCTGGCTCATTTGTAGATTGTATGCACAAAAAAACGTCATATTTTTGCCAATTTCCCATTCATTTCCTATGGGGGTCATTTTTGACCCGAAGGTCCTGAGTGTGACTATTTTTTTGTACGACCACTTAGACTTTTCAAATCCTGTCCCCAAATTGTTCGGGTGTTCATATACCAAGTACCAATAAAGTCACCAAGTTTCAGACCATTCCGATGAAGCTACGATTTTTAACATTTTTTATTTAAAAAAATGTGGGTCAGAAATGACCGAAGAGCCCCAGAAGGATAATTAAACGTTATTTCAATGAGAGTCTCATGAAAGATAGATATCAGTGTCTTACATAAATTAGGTGTTCACTCTAAAATATTATTGTTTTTAAATGGGTATTTCGAACTAAAATGTGATCATTTACTCACCCTAATGCCAAAGAAAATCATTTGAGTCAGTTTTTTTTTGTTGTCCATACAATATCCAATGGTAGCCAAACCAAAATGGTTTGGTTAAATTCTTTACTGTCAAGTGCATTTCTGTGTGACAAAAGTGCAATATTAAATTTGTTAAATGCATTTGCAGTAAATTCTGTCCTAGTTTTATTTATTTACTCGAATTTAGCGCAAAAACATTCACGGGGGAACTCATGGGCCGGATGGGCTGGGTCATGGGCCCGGTTTTGCATGTGTTTTCCAGGACGGGAAAATTTGTCATCAATTTTCCAGGACGAGTGTGAACCCTGTTTTTATTGTGAGTGTACACAAATAAAAAGACAGTTTCTAATGATGTCTTACTCATATCTGTATGACCATAAATGACGGAGTATTTTAAGTTGTTTCCGCTGTTATAATGACACACTCATTTGGCATTGTGCTGATTTGTGTCAGTGATGTGTGTGTGTGTGTGTGTGTGTGTCCTGTAAATGGGAAGCCTCAGGTCCCGCTTTACTCGCCGTCTCCTCATGGAAAGGTCAAGTAGACTCAGATGGCGTTTTTTCTCCGTCTCGCAGACATACTCATATAAAACCGTAACCCCAAAATTGAAGTATGTACCAAACCGTGACGTCTGTGTACCGTTACACCCCTAGTAGCTTTTCTTCTTTAATGCATCAGCATACACACATTATGGTTCTGCATAAACATTGCACTGACCTGTGGACTGGGCTCTGTGGTTGCCTGGAGGACGGCTGGCTGAGAGGTGACGGACACAGGGATGGTGCTTCCACCCTAAATTACAGAAATATTCATTTCAAAACTCAAAATGAATAACACACATTTATGACCGGTTATGTTTATGAACTAATGCTGAGGAATAATGACAATGTTTACTTTATGATGCTTATATGGTCATATGATTTGCATATTTATCTCCTCATCTGGGTAAGGTTGCACCAGTCGTTCGTAAGTTCTTTCTTAAATTGGAAGTCCACACTAGAGGCTAAGTAACTAGTAGATAGTTTGTAACTAACTCTTTACTTATTTCGGTTGCACCATTTGTACTTTGAAAGGGTTAGTTCACCCAAAAATGAAAATTCTGTCATTAATTACTGACCCTCATGTCGTTCGACACCCGTCAGACCTCCGTTCATCTTCAGACACAAATGAAGATATTTTAGTGTAAATCTGATGGCTCTGAAAGGCCTCCATTGGCACACTTTACACTCTCAAGACCCTTAAAAGGCACTAAAGACGTCGATACAAAGTCCATCTCACTACAGCGGCTCTACAATAACTTTATGAATCGGCGAGAATAGTTTTTGTGCGCAAAAAACCCCCTAAATAACGACTTACATAGTGATGACGATTTCAAAACACGGCCTCATGAAGCTTCGAAGCGTTATGAATCAGTGAGTCGATTCAGCGGTTTGAATCGCCAAATTTCAGCAGTTTGGCGGTTTGACACACGATCCGAATCATGAATCGACTCACTGATTCATAACGCTTCGAAGCTTCATGAGGCCGTGTTTTGAAATCGTCATCACTATATAAGTCGTTATTTAGGGTTTTTTTGCGCACAAAAACTATTCTCGCCGATTCATAAAGTTATTGTAGAGCCACTGTAGTGAGATGGACTTTGTAACGACGTCTTTAGTACCTTTTAAGGGTCTTGAGAGTGTAAAGTGCATTGAGCCAATGGAGGCCTTTCAGAGCATCAGATTTACACTAAAATATCTTCATTTGTGTCTGAAGATGAACGCAGGTCTGACGGGTGTCGAACGACATGAGGGTCAGTAATTAATGACAGAATTTTCATTTTTGGGTGAACTAACCCTTTAACTAAATGTAAAATGTTTTATTATTTAACTAAATTTAAATAAAATTATTATTTAACTAATTATTATTATACTTTTGTTCAAGATCAACTCAAATTCTGAAAAAATGTCCAAATAGGATTTCAATACAGTAGTGGTTCCAATTGGTGTGTGGACTGGGACCCGAGGAGCTGAGCAATGATTGGTGATTTGCAGGAAAGTTTCCCTCTTACCAGAGCGCCGGCTGTGAAGGGGTTAAACTCTCCTACACCATCGCCTGCAGTGTTGGTCACCCGAGTCACTGATGGATCCTGTCAGGAACAACAAATATGATATGACTTGCCTCTTTATTAAACACTGTATGTTATGAACGGGTTGGGACATGCGCCAAGGCATTCTTTAAAGTACTTTGGATTGCCATATACCATCATCTCTCAAAATATTCCCATCTGATATTGCCAGAGTGTGTTTTTTCCCTGCTCTTTTTTGCAATTCGCAAAATGCATAAATAGCAACATGCATAATTCTTCAGCATAATTCACAAATGCAGCCGACTATGGTAAGCTGGTTTGACTTTTAATCATTCCCAGGATATCAGGAATTGAATTGCCACTAGTAAAAACTCTAACTCTTGATATCTGTAATTGTCTTTTCACTACTAGTGAAATCTCACCATAGGCTGCCATTCAAATTCAATTGATTTCTTACTAGCTAAATATCCAGTTTCACACCAGAAATACAATTCTTACCAGTAGAAATATCATTTTTGATATCAATAACAACTTTGTTACTGATAACAATATAAATTCCTGATATAAAGAACTCAATTTTCACTCGCTGAAATGTTGATTCTTGATATCTGTAAATGTATTTCTGATATCAATAATCAGAAGAATAATTTCAGATCTCTAAAATGGCTCTCTTACTAACAATCACATTTATATCAGAAATAGTGTTGGGCAATCGATTAATCACATCCAAAAGAAAAGTGTTTACATAATATATGTGTGAACTGTGAAAAAACCTGTATATTAATAAATAATGTAATAACTATGTATATATAAATACACACACATGCATGTTAAGCAATATGTTATATTTATATTAGTGCTGGGAATCGATAAAGAATAATTAACTAATTAATCGCATTTTTTTCTGTAATTAATCGCGATTAATCGCAATAATCTTAAGTTTTTAATATTTTGATATTGTAATAATTTCAGTTACTCTCCAAATTAATGTAGAAACAATTTAAAGACAGCATATTTTAAATATGTGTTGTATTGTCATATTTTTATGAATGAAGGCCAGTATCACTGATACTAAAGTCTCTATGAAACATTAATGACGTTACATTACAGTATAACTGAAAGCGCCCAATTTCAACATTTATTAGGCTTTAAAAAACAACTTTTAATTTAAGTGAACTTAAAACAATCTTTACATAAAGATTAATAATAAATGTTATATTTACCTGTGGCCTTCCCTGTTAGACATATACAGAAATGTAATAGTTATCAAACACCTTTCTTAACTGCATAAATAGGTTGCTGGTTTGCCCGCGTTAATTTGCCCAGCCCTAATTTATATACAAGATAAATTATATAAATATATATACAGTATATACATGCAGATATTTTTTAAATATATGCATGCATGTGTATGTATTTATATATACATTATTATTATACACAATGCACACATATATATTATGTAAACACTTTTATTTTGAATGCGATTCATCGATTGCCCAGCACTAAAATTAACATTACACTAGTGACAATCTAATTATTAATATCAAAAATGAACATTTTTAGCAATTCAATGGTTGATATCAAGAACAGACATCTGCACTAGTAACCACATGATTACTGATATCAACAATGATATTTTTACTAGTAAGAATTGTATTTCTGATGTGAAACTGGAATTTCCACTAGTAATAAATCAATTAAATTGAACTCAACTCAGCCTATGGTGAGATATAACTAGTGAAAATACAATTACAGACATCAAGAGTTAGAGTTTTTACTAGTGGAAGTTTAACTCAACCATTCGTATTTCTGAGCGATGAATGTTAACATCTTTACTAATGGAAATTTAATTTTTGACATCACAAATTCATCCTGGGAGTAAAAGTCAAAATTACTTGCCATAATTCAGCTGTTGATATCAGGAATTGATTTCTTACTAGTTAAATATCCAGTTTCACATCAAAAATACAATTCTTACCAGTAGAGAAATATCATTTTTGATATCAATAATTACTTTGATACTAGTAAAAATATTAATTCCTGATATCAAGAACTCAATTTTCACTCGTTGAAATGTTGCTTCTTGATAAATGTATTTCAACATGTTACATTTGATATTTCTGATATCCATAATAATGAGTAATTTCAGATCTCTAAAATGGCTCTTACAAACAAATCACATTGATGATATCTTACTAGTAACAATCACATTCATGATATCGGAAATTAACATTACATGAGAATTGATAATTTTTTTACTTGCAATTAAATAGTTGATATCAAGAATTCAAAACCTGAGTGAATAACAGTAAAAACGGCTTGCCATACTTTAATGATATCTGAAAATATATTTCGACATGTTAAATTTGGCATTTCTGATCTGAAAATTTATTTCTGATATCAATAATTAGGAGAGTAGTAATTTCAGATGATCTAAATTGTCTTTCAACTAGTGAAATTACAATGACAGATATCAAGAATTATAGTTTTTAGTTGAAATGTAGGCTAATTCCTTTCCTGATGTCCAAAAATGTCATTGTTATATAGTATAAATCTAATTCCTGGTATCAAGAATAAGCATTTTAACTAGTGAAAATTGAATTGTTGATATCTGTGAATGAATAAATGTCCAAACGGCTTGCCATAGACGACACGGTAAATAAGGAGCACCTGTTGGGTTTGTTTATACACAGGCCAAGTGATATATTAAATTTGTGTGGCAAAATGTCTGTCTCTCCACATAATAAGTGTTAAAATGCTCACAACCGCAGAAAAAAACTCGGTTATATTTAAAGAAATCTTAAAACAAAATAACGCTTCCTGGATCGTCATCGGAAGGTGATTGGCTCGTCGCCCGAACAGTGAGATTTGATTGGCTGAGCCCCGTCACGCTCACCTTTCTCTAGTGACTCCGAGCCAAACAAACAAACAGGTCTACAGTGAAAAACAAATCCGTGAACATATATCCAAAAAGACATAATACAGCATTAGGTATTCACCTGAAAAGGATTGACATCCACCGGCTCGGCGAAGGGGTTGTTATCGAATCCAGACATTTTGCGTCGCGGCTTTCAGGCACAGGTGTTCTCGTGCTCGGTGTACCTGCTCCCTGACCGCTGCGCATGCGCGCTGGAATCAGCCGTGACGTCACTGCAGGGATCTAGTTTTGGATCCGCAGCTCTGCTTACAATGCTTGAAATGAATACTTCTTGAGTTCTGATGTGGAGTTATACTACTAAACGTGCAGCAATGTAGGGTTTTAATAACGTGGTATTATTTGGAGACTTAACAAGGGAAGAAAAGTGTTTTTTTTTATTAAAAAACATGCCACGTTTGTTGCAATTCACAGCTATTCAGGCACTCCCCTTTATCTCTCTGGTCGAATCGAAATAACTCCCCACCTTTGGCAGCAGTAAAGCAGGTTTAACAGCTCTCACACAATTACAATTCCCTTAGGCCGCTATGGTGACAAATCGGGTCTATATCAACCATTATACTAAGTACAAACGAACGATATTAATTTAAAATATGTATACGTTACTATTATAGTGCATAATAAAACAAATTTGACTTTTCACTTGATAAACTGTTAATTAATACATAAATAATAATAACAATAGCTTATTAAGTGTAATGTGTGTCATTAAACAAAGCTACCAGGCTAATTTGGGTATCTATGCTATGCTAATACATAAGCTAACTAATACAGACATTAATGTAATCGTCAGTAAAGGTGCAGTGTGTAGTATTTCTGAGGATAAATTGACAGAAATGCAATATAATATACATAACTATGTTTTCAGTGGTGTATAAAGACCTTACATAATGAACCGTTATGTTTTTATTACCTTAGAATGAGGCATTTCTATTTACCAAAACCTGACGCCACAAAATGGCGGCTTTACTGTAGGGAGTACAGTGAAGCCTCACCGCTAGATGCCGCTAATTTACACACTGCACCTTTAAAAGCAATTTGAACCAATGGGATTGATACACTAGTGTCATGACAAATCGGGTCACTATCAACTATCAGTTAATGATAATACTATGTACATATGAACGATATTAATTTAAAATGTGTATACGTTACTATATAGCGCATAAAACAAACTGGACTTTTTAAACTTGATAAACTGTTAATAAAAATAATAATAACAATAGCTAAAGTGTAATGTGTGTATAAACAAAGCAACCAGGCTAATTTGGGAATCTATGCTATGCTAATACATAAGCTAAGTAATACAGACATTAATGTGTATATTATAATGTAGTTTAAACAGCATTTATCATAGCATGCTTTTGTAGGGATTGTAATCAGGTACAAAAGAGGGTAGCTAATAAAGGTGCAGTGTGTAGTATTTATGAGGCTCTATTGACAGAAATGCAATATAATAAACATAACTATGTTTTCAGTGGTGTATAAAGACCTTTCATAATGAGCCGTTGTGTTTTCATTACCGTAGAATGAGGCGTTTCTATCTACACACACACCGCGGGTCCCTTACAGTGAAGTCGCCATTTTGTGCCGTCAGGTTTCTACGGTGGCCCTAAACGGACAAACTTCTCCACAGTGCGCTAGCTACTCTCTGCTGTCTCAGACGACATATTTGTCCTGTGTCGGCCACCGTAGCTTGTCTATGTGCTTCAAAAGTGATTTGCAATTCACAACCTCACCACTAGATGCCGCTAATTTACACACTGCACCTTTAAAAGCAATTTAAACCAATGGGATTGATACACTAGTGTCATGAGAAATCGGGTCTCTATCAACTATCAGTTAATGATTATACTATGTATACGAACGATATTAATTTAAAATATGTATACGTTACTATATAGCGAATAATAAAACAAATTGAACGTGTTTCACTTGATAAACTGCTAATTAATAAATAATAGTAGCTTATTAAGTGAATTATTCCACATCATTACATTCTGTTTTAAATGAAATATTTAGGCATTTAACACGTAATTACATTAAATATGATCATGAATCATTTAGGGTAAGTGCAAATGCGCGTATATACAAAGCTACCAGGCTAATTCAGGTACCTGTATGCTATGCTAGTACATTAGCTAACTAATACAGACATTAATGTTCATTTTAATGTCGTTCAAACAGCATTTATCATAGCATGATTTTGTAGGAATTGTAATCAGGCGCTGAAGAGGTTACCCATTATGTAATATAGTTGATCCAATGGGGTCGATTGGGGTCCTAAAAGTTACCCGGGTTCGAGGGGGACCTGATTTGTCACCACACCGGATGCTCTCTTTAGATTAACCCCATAAATTAAAAGCTTAAACACTATAAATGAATCCTGCGAAAACCGTTTTGAAATCGGACACTGCGTTATCAACGAAAAGGTACTTTAAAGTCTTTTTGCAGGCTCCGCCCACTAGTGGGCGGGGTTTAATTTTATAATAAAAACGTTTTCTAATCATGACAACACGCATATCGTCGGAAAGGTCTGAGACTCAAGGTTCCATATTTGGCAACTGTTTTGTGATACAAGTGATGTTGTGACAGAAATGTATTAATTTGTTACAGGAGAATGCATAAATTAAATATAATGTGTCACCTGGGGCCTGTTGCACAAAACTAGGATAAGGGATTAAGCCAGGATATCTAGGTGATCCTGGCTCAATTGATCCGTAATCCGGTTGCACTAAAGCTGGATAGGGGGCAGGAGGATATGTTATGGTATAAATTACCATGGAGATTTATTCTGTGGAGCTAGCCTGCTCCAGACCAGGCTAAATTCCAGGATCTATTTAATCTCATCCCTAATGTCAGTCAGCAGTCACCACAAATGGAAACCAATAGTTATTTCACTGCTCACTATACATTGTTATCACATATAACTAGACCCACTATCATTATTTAAACGTTTGTGGTCATAATTTCAATGATTTTGGATAAATAATGATTTTTAGATGATGTTGCTATCATTAGATAATTTACAGTTTCCCATAGACTATAAGGCTATATATAAAATGATAGAATATTAGGGCCACAGAGGGAAAAAAAAGACAAGTCATAATATTGTAACCAGTTGTTTTAAAGGAGGACAGTTGTTAAAATGACAGATGTGGGGCATTTCGTGAAATTGTACTTCAGTATGGTTTCATAAACAAAGACATGCTGATGTGCCAGAATATTAAGGATCACATTGTCATAAGTATCAAAACTGTAAAAAGAATATGTAGCTTTTCTGCAGAAAGAACCAGCCTCATAAATTTATGACTTTATCCTTTTTCTTCAGTGTGGCCCTAGTACCCTGTCATATAAACAAATACACATTCCATTTGAATATAAAAACACAATGTGTAACATTATGTTCCTTTATTGAATAAGGACAAAACAAAGCAGGTAAACCATCAGCTCCTTTCGAAACTGAAGTCACAGTGACTCTACAAGATGGAAAGCACAGAATCAAAGCATATTATACAAAATGATACATACACATTCAAAGGTCTGTATATAACACACCCTGCATGTCTGCACACTAAAATAAATGCAGGACAAATCCATACACATCAACTGAACAGACAAATGAATGGATGCAGTAGCCTCCCTGCAGCCTTGTATTACACACAGTATACCGCACAATCATCATAAGAGGCCAAATTCGTAAAAAAACGAACCAACAAAAACCCACATTCCTCTGCCACCGCAGGACATATTTAACCAAAATTGAAAGCACACATACTAACTAAAATTATTCAACACATATTGGTCCCTCAGCAGCCGACCACTGTCGTCATCAGGGAAGATTGCCGGATTGTCCCAGTCCATGGCTGGTGGCACTCTGGGGGCCCTCTCCTTCCTCAGGCAGGCCACATTGTGGAGGACAGCACAAGCCACAGTAATATCACATGCCCTAACAGGGCTGACCCTTAATTTGTGAAGGCAGTGAAAGCGTGCCTTCAGGAGGCCAAAGGTCATTTCAACTCTGGCCCTGGTCCTGGCATGGGCATGGTTGTAGGCCTGCTGTGCTTCCTGGGGGTCTGTGAAAGGTGTCAGGAGAAAAGGCTGGCAGCCATACCCCCTGTCTCCCAGCAACACACCAGAGAATTCACCTGTCAACACAATCTCATCATTACTACCTCATAAACAGTGATATTCTTGACACAGCCATGATGGTTATAAATAGGGGTTGTGTGGCTTACCTTGTGATAGGCACTGATAGATTTCAGAGGCCCGAAAGATTCTGGAGTCATGGACTGAGCCAGGCCATTTTGCCACAACATTGCTGATCACACAGTCAGCATTGCAGACCATCTGAAATCATAAGATGAGGAATATTACACCAATCAATGCACATCACTGGCAATGCAGAGTGTTCGTCAATGGACGATATCAAAAAGCTATGTTCACCTGAACATTAATGCTGTGAAAGGATTTCCTATTCACAAAATCGGCCTCATGGGCACCTGAGGGGGCTTTTTTCCTTATGTGTGTGCAGTCCACTGCACCAATGACATTGGGGAAACCGGTCACACAAAGTAATGAGTATCCTACTATGTGTTAACAGTTGTCCTGTAATTTGTAGAACCTCTTACCTGCAATCCTATAGAACTCCTCTTTGATGTCACAGAGTCTTCTGTGGCCAGGGAAGGAGATGAAGACATCTGCTAATGCTTTGATAGCCAGACACACACTCCTTATTGTGCGGCAAATTGTGGCCTTGTTCAGCTGTTCTGCATCCTCCACTGAGTACAGGAAGGCTCCACTAGCAAAAAAGCGCAAGGCCACACAAACCATTTGCTCCACACTCAGTGCATGGCTCCGTGCAGTGCGGTGCTTAATCCTGGGACCCAGTAGTCTGCATAGATACCTGATGCCATCTGCAGAAAACCTGTATCTTTCATATAGATGGTCATCAGGGAAGGCCAGTGGGTCCAACCGGTCCCTGAAGACCCTTTCTCGCCTGAAGGCTCTCCTCAGCACAAGTGCTTCTTCATCCACCACATCTCGCAAGAATGGGCATGCCATTGTTAGAGCAGAAAGGAACACACAATTTTGGGCCTTCATATAGGCTAGTGGCCACACCTGGTGCTGGGGGGGTGGGCAAAAGAGGGCGATGCCTTATAACGATGACTTGGTTGTACTGATTGCTGGGAAAATAAAAAAAAACTTATAAAGATGCCACCATCCTATGTGCTCACAATAAGAGCTCATATGTCATGGCTCACTTGACTTTACGAGAATATACCTAATTTTTATTTTGAGCTGTGTCATCTTCTTGGAGCTGGGGGAGGAAAGAAAAATAATGATTAATACATTTGTGTTACAGTTAGCTTACAGTGTACATTGAAGGCATATCTCACCTCCCTCTCAAGTTTTTTTATTTCAAGGTCCAGTTTCCTAATTGTCCTCTTTTTTATTTCGGACTCCAGTGCAAGATTTTCCAACTTTTTCTTCTTGTACTGAATGTCTGTCTGCCAGTTCTATTTGGCGCCGGAGGTGGTTGCCATACAACTTTCTGATAGCTTGTGAGCTCTGTGAACACAATACAATTAGCGCAGCTGGAATTTGGCAGGATGTGGTGTCCTTTTATTAATACACACTATGTTGCCAGGCTGGTTTTACCACTGTATAGCATCTGGGTCCTGTAAAAGAAATTAGATTTTTTGATTTTGATGAGGACTTCTCACCATTGTAGAGTAAAAAGTACTTTCACAGTCTTAACATGATACCTCATGCCTTCTGGAATCCAGAGAGATGGTCTCCTCCTCATCATCGTCTCCATCATGTGCTGTTGCTGCTGCACTGGGGCCTTCAGCCTATCACATTTAATCGGATTCATATTGAAGCTAGTAGACAAGACATTCCAGGCCTACAGTATGCCTTTGATGGAGTACTCACTGGATCAGCATCGTCTGGTGCTTGTGCTGGTGGCTCTAACAGGAACACAGTGCTGCCAGACCCTGCAAGGCAATAGGTAAACCAAAGTCAGACAGTCCAAATTGATTCAATATGAATGTGGTTGTATCCCATGTGGAGATGGAAGGACATACCTTGAATGAAGCGGGTGGCATCTTGGGAGGAACCCATGCTCGTCTCTTTCCCCCCAGGGATCCCCTCTAAGACGGGCCTGCCTTTATTTTGACCTGCTGCCATGTCCGTTTTGGCCCGTTCATGTTTAATCTACATCACACACACACACGACTTGGTATTTTTGTCTTGTTTTCAGTAAAAAAAAAAAAAATAAAAAAAAAATAAAAACTTAAATAAAGATGCATTTTCTTGATTTGCTAAATGACCTAGCAAAATAAGTATAGTTTAGACAAAAAATATAAACTTTAAGTAAATGTGTGCTTAAAACAAGCAAAAAAATAAAAAAATCTGTCAATATAATAAGAAATTCTCTTGAAATAAGTACTTTTTCCATAAACACTTAATTTTTTCTCTTGTTTCACTGGCAGATTTTTTTGCTTATTTTCCTAGGTAATTTTGCTCAAGAAAATATTTAAGATTTTTATTAGATTTTTTTTTTTTTTTAATGAAAACAAGACAAAAATACTAAGAAAGACATTTTTGCAGTGCAGTGAGCAACCGACCTTGGGTCCTTTGAAAGGCGCTATATAAATTAAAGTGATTATTATTATAGCTCATCTATTTATTCAATTAAATTTTATTTATATAGCACTTTTCACAATTGTTTCATTCTGTCAAAGCAGCTTTACATTAATAAAAGCAGGAGAAACACAAAAAAAACGGTGGACAACATAAGCAGCAGAGTACAACGGCTAAGATTAAAACGTACTGAGCGTAGTAATGTTAAATAATAATGTATGGCTTTAATAATAATTTATCATAGCTTTATACAGTGTGATGGAGTTACTTTACACAATTTCACTCATATCTGCAGTGCATTTCAATTAAAAATTTAACCGTTTCATAATTACAGTACAACTGCGTTTTTGGAGATGTGAATTAAATATTTGAATTGTAATTGTGATGTTTCAGCGGAGCGGTGAGTGTGTAATTGTGCACTACTTACGCATTCAGGCGGTCTGCAATACTTTGCCTTCGCTTTTTCTCTTTGCTTTATCACTGTGGCGGTGTTGCCTTTCTTCTTAATTATATCCTTTACCTCCTCGTATGCCTCCATGAGGATTTGTGCTTCCGACGGGGAAAAGTACGCGGCTCTAGTTGCCATGGTAAATCAGTTAATCTGTGATCTGTGGCGGGGTCTATTTGAGTGAGCCGTGAGCGCGCACCTATCCAGGATTGGTTTCACCTGGCTTAATGAATCCGTGTCTGCTCATCCTGGCTTGGTCTTTGTGCAACCAATTAAGCCTGGACGCACATGTTTTGGCTTCATTGAGCTCAGCTGAGTCATTTATCCCGGATGTCTTAATTCTACTTTTGTGCAACAGGCCCCTGGTGGCTATTTTCGGTATTATGCCCTCAATTTGTGTGATATCAACTTCAAATTTGGAACACAACTTGGTTAGACATATTTGATTTTATAGCAATTTTAGAATAAGTATTATTTTGTAAAATAGTACAGTACATTTGCTTTACAGTAAACTTATTTTCCACTTTCATTTCAGCAACAATCTTTGCTGAGTGTCTGTTTAAAAAGAGACCAACTTTAATTCAGCCTTCCAAAGCATTCATTCAGTTTGGAAAGTGCATTTTCACATCTATCCTCAAAAAGGGGGGGGGGGGGGGGGGTGATAGATAGTAGAGGAGTTGAACGAGAAGAGACTGGAGCAGGACAAACAGGTCGTTCAAGTTCTCCCTCAAATCAATCAAAATACAAAACCTGAATGTGGGCGGAAACAAGTCAGCAGGTCTCTTTCATGCAACAAACCAGTTCTCATTTGTTCAAAATGTGTCATTTATTTTACAACCATTGCTTTTTTTCTCTCTCTCTTCCATTAGAAATATTTGTTCAACACATGACAGAAGACAAATCTGAGGCCAGACGGCGGTTTGCTCAATCCTGCAGGCGGCGTGACCAGAGTCAGCAATGCACAAGATCTAAATAACAGAATATAAATTAACAGTCTTGATTCTGAGATCGATGTACACTCACTCCATCACATGCAGAAAAAAACCCTTCACACACCATGTCAGAATCACAGTTTAACACAAGGGTGACAATGATTCATCTTAAAGTTGCAGAAACCATAGAAATAACTTTTGCTGGTGGCACCATTTTGTTCATTTCGCAATCGATAACTAACGACGGACTTACTAATATCAGCTGAATGCGAGCGGCGTGTCGAATCCAAATGCACTTCTGTGGATTATTATAGCCATGTTTTTTAATAATTAAATATTTAGAAAAAGAATCCGGCGTATCGCACTATATATATATACACAGGCAGAAGAGACCATTTGGTAATATATTAAGTCATTTTCTGGCAAGAGGTAATTCATGTTCGCAGGGCATGAATGATCCTAAATTTTATGGATTATATTTAATAGCAAATCTAGTAACTCTGTGGCGACGTGTTGTGTTTTAACACTGGTTTCTTTGATTTGACGTAATGACTTAATACACTGTATGGTGATTTTGGAAGACGTCCGAGTCTTCGTTCGGAGTCGGGATCCCCTGGCGTTTTAACACCAGTTTGCTTGGTCCCTTTAAATGGCATCATTTCCCTCCAAGCACGACACAAAAAAGCAGCGCGACACACACTCACACACAACGTCCGCACTTCTCTCTCCAACGCATTCAAGATATAATATATGAACCTGCTCTGGCTTTGTACACTATAATATAGATTTATATATTCCATGTAAATAAAACGTATTAAATAGGCTTGGGGCGGGGCAAATACATGGCAGAGAAAGCTGCTCGCATGGTTCTACATTGTAAACGTTAAAGCAGCTTGAATTCGTGGAGTTCATCAATGGCTTCGTCTCCCGCCTTTGGACCGCATTTCCAACGGGATCGCCCAATCAAAGGAGATCATCCCGTTTGGGAACGGTTCAGCGTTCCCTTTGCCCTGCTCCTGGAAGCCCATCTCTCTCAACATGGCACTTAAGGACTATAATGCAGCAAACGTGAACTCGAGTGAGCGTCGCAGGGAGGGCCGAGCTCTTCTCCGTGGATGAACCTTGCGGCCTTCACACCATGAACTCGTTGCTTCCGTAAACCACCACCTGCTGGGGCGGCAAATCCGGATCTTTCTTCCGCCCGCCGCCCGCCGGAGGGTCGCGTAGTCTCTGAGGGGAGCTCTTGGTGCCCTGCAGACGCTGTTTGCCTTTCTCTGGGTTGAAAGTTCCCCGGCTGGTGAACTGCGGTCGCTCCTCTTCATCCTGCTCCGGCTGGTCCAGGCTATCGGGGGGGCTGGATGGATATAAGTGGGTCGAAGGCGATTTGGAACGCAAGCGTAATTTATGGGTTCGTGCGGTTGATTGCATGTAGGAAGACGACACCGAGGAGACGGTAGAGCTGGAGTCCATTGAGTCCAGGGATTCAGGCTGTCTCCGCAGAACTCGCCTGACCTTCCCTTCAGACCTCTTGGGCCTCGAGATGGTCAGCGCTGGGCCTCGCTCTGTTGAGAGTCACAAAATATACACATCATTAAATAACACCAATCAAAGACATTAAAGGGTTAGTTCACCCAAAAATGAAAATTCTGTCATTAATTCCTCACCCTCATGTCGTTCGACACCCGTAAGACCTCCGTTCATATTCGGAACACAAATGAAGATATTTTAGTGTAAATCTGATGCTGAGAAAGGCTTCAGATAGGCCTCCATTGGCATTCAGTACATTTACACTCACAAGACCCATAAAAGGCACTTAAAACGTCGTTACAAAGTTCATCTTACCACAGTGACTCTACAATAATTTTACGATGCGACGACAATAGTTTTTGTGCGCAAAAAAAATCAAAATAACACCTTTTTAGCAAGACGCATGCGCAAGAATATGACGTAGCGCCAGCGTTCGGGAATCCATGAAATACACACTTAAGCCCCATTTTGAGAACTACGCCGAGACCTAAAGCACGATCAATGTAGAATTCAACAGCTTAGATACGCGCGTCTTCCTCTGCTTGTAAACAAAGCGCTTCTGGGTCATGTGTCCGAACGCCGGATCTGCGTCATATTCTCGCGCATGCGTCGTGGAGACACACACGGAAGACAAGAACAAGTTGGATGAGTATGAGTCGAATCATGATTCGGATTGCGTGTCAAACCGCTGAAATTTAGATTTCAAACTGCTGATTCGACTCACTGATTCATAATGCTTCGAAGCTTCATGAGGCCGTGTTTTGAAATCGTCATCACTATATAAGTCGTTATTTAGGGGTTTTTTGTGCACAAAAACTATTGTCGTCGCTTCATAAAGTTATTGTAGAGCCACTGTAGTGAGATGGACTTTGTATCGACGTCTTTAGTGCCTTTTAAGGGTCTTGAGAGTGTAAAGTGCATTGAGCCAATGGAGGCCTTTCAGAGCCATCAGATTTACACTAAAATATCTTCATTTGTGTCTGAAGATGAACGGAGGTCTGACGGGTGTCCAACGACATGAGGGTCAGTAATTAATGACAGAATTTTCATTTTTGGGTGAACTAACCCTTTAACATTAAAAACTCAACCGTTGATGGTTTTGATGTACAGTCTGACAGCTAACAGTTCACCAGAAATGCCCAAGCTGGCTTATTGAAAACCAGAAAGTGACCGTGCATATGGTCAATTGGGACGCACCTAATATGCTTCTAAGTTAGCGACGCACTAGTTACTCACCAGAGAAGTCAGAAGTGGCTCCCTCAGAGTCCACATTGAGGTTTTCAGAGCTGTCTGCTGTGCCGATGGACGCCTCGGACTCCAGAGTCTCGTCATCGGACGCCCGCGGCTCCAGAGCAAGGATCTCAAAGGTCAACTCCTCCCTGTGAGGAGACAAATCTCAGGCTATGGCTGTGTTCATGAAGCAATACTAGTGCACGGTCTACGGCTACCACACACTAACTCACAGTATATCTTCATTAGGGGTGGAACGGTTCACATTACTCACGGTTCAGTTTGCATCACGGTTTTAGGGTCACGGTTTCAGTACGGTGCAGTATAAGTTCAGGGTAATTAGGATATTTGTCAAATAAAAATAAACAAAATAAGAACATAATCAAACTACAAGCAACAGCACAAACACTTTACAATAGAGCAAAGATGCATATCAAATAAACAGTGCTTTTCAGGTTTTTCAGCAACAGAAATGGAAAAAAGTAATCAAATATAAAATAACATTGCATATTATAATCTTCACTGTATAAATTAAATAAATATTCATCATTATTGAAGTTAAAAAAGCTATTTAGTCAAGAGCAGAGAGTGATTTCTGTGTCATTTGTGGTTCGATTAACATTAAAAACAGAGACAGCAGGAAATGGCTTCTGTCCCTTTAAGAAATAATGCACTGAAAGAGTACAAACTACACATGAACACACGTCTTTCTCAACTGTTTACGCTTTACTTCAGACATAACCTAATATCTATGTTTGCGAAGATACTCGCCAAGACACATTATTTGTAGAATTTGTCCGTTCAAGCACAAGACTCGAAAGAGAACTCAATATTTGAGAGCTATCTGTGACGCGCACACACACACACACTAAACCTACCCACACACACACACACACACACACACACACACACACTAAACCTACCCACACACACACACACACACACACTAAACCTACCCACACACACACACACACACACACACTAAACCTACCCACACACACACACACACACACACACACACAACCTACCCATCACAGGAAACATTCTGCATTTTTACATTTTTAATAAAACATTGTTTAGTATGTTTTAAAAGCTATTTTAAAAGTGAGGACATATGAAATGTCCTCATATTTCATGTTTACATCGTAATACAAGTGTAATACCCCGTGTTATTGTACAACATTTTGTTATTGTTATTGTCTTCATAAATCACAAACACACACACACTCATAAAAAATGCTTTTCTTACTTAGTATTTTTGTCTTGTTTCTGGTCCATACATCTACAAATTCTCAAAACAAGAAGCATTTACTAGCCAAATAAAAATTATTGTCTTGTTTTGGGGGGAAATAACTCAAAATTAAGTGAGTTTTTGCTGAAAATTTGCAAAATAATCTGCCAATGGGGTTAGCAAAATAATCTTAATTCAAACTGAAAACAAGATTATTTTTCTTACCCCATTGGCAGATTATTTTGCTTATTTGAAGCAAAAACTCACTTAATTTTGAGTTATTTTCCCCCTAAACAAGACAAAAACTTTAGCTTGTCTAGTAAATGCTTCTTAATGTAAGATTTTTAGATATTTGAACTGAAAACAAGACAAAAATACTAAGTAAGAAAAGCATTTTTTGCAGTGCATACACCTTCTCTCAGCACGCATAACTTCTCTTTCACGTCTTGCTCTTGAATGTTTAAATTGGCAAGGCTTAAATGAGTTAAGTTTAGTTTTTTTTTAAAGGCAGCGGCTATTTACACCAAGTGAAAATAAATTTTTTTTAGCGATAGATGACTGCAAATAGCTGTAGATGCTGTTTACTAAGTGAAAATAGTGATATATTCTATTTACACCATGTAAAAGTGGCAGTGTAAATAGTAATTTGATGCTATTTATACTTTATTTTGACAGATACATGCTATATGCACCACTATATCTTATATTGTTGTACATTAACAGGATGCAATAATAACAGTGTAAATGATTATATCATGAGCGACATACACACTCGTGTACAAGAGTGACTGTTTTGTCCACGCGTTTGATCATCGCTGGTGTAACGTATTGGGAAGCCAGAATGTGTGTATCCATCAACAGAAACATACATTAGCCTAAAGGTCCTTTCGCACTGGACGCGATTTTGACGCGCGAATAATTCGCGCGATGGTTTTATTTTTTGATCAGCTGCTTGTGTAATGAGAGCTTTCACACCGAACGCGAATGTGCTGTGGCGAAAAAACGATGTTTATTTTTTTCGTTTCGATGTCGATTTTTTTTAACACTCGCAGCGACAGAAAAGGCTTAAACCAATCACATACAAGGAAACAAAGGTGACGAAATGTCCAGTTGATGTCACTAGCCATTCAATCAACATTAACCGCATTTCTCATGAGATTACAGCTGTAGTTGTGTTTACAGCTGTACAGATGCAGATGTGTTTGCCCACTATAGGCTACAGACTACGATATTATAATCAATACGTCCGCGACTATAGAAAGTGAATGTGTTTCCGTCAGTACGACTGAATGTGGCACTTAAATGTTTACATTGTGACTCAACTGGAAACACAGCAGCTCCGGATCGAGCCGTTCCTGAAGAGAGAGAGAGAGAGAGAGAGAGATAGAGAGAGAGATAGAGAGAGAGAGAGAGAGAGAGAGAGAGAGATAGAGAGAGAGAGAGAGAGAGAGAGAGAGAGGGAGAGAGAGAGAGAGAGGGAGAGAGAGAGAGAGAGAGAGATAGAGATAGAGAGAGAGAGAGAGAGAGAGAGAGAGGGAGAGAGAGAGAGAGATAGAGATAGAGAGAGATAGAGAGAGATAGAGAGAGAGAGATAGAGAGAGATAGAGAGAGATAGAGAGAGATAGAGATAGAGAGAGAGAGAGAGGGATAGAGAGATAGAGAGAGAGATAGAGAGAGAGTGTGAGTGTGAGTGTGAGTGTGAGTGTGTGTGTGTGTGTGTGTGTGTGTGTGTGTGTGTGTGTGTGTGTGTGTGTGTGTGTGTGTGTGTGTGTGTGTGTGTCGTCAGATGTGCTGCTACCGTCTCTGTCTGGAGGAGCTCCTCAAATTGTCCCACGGACATTTGAAAGCAAGAGCAGAACCGGCCATGATAAAGTTTTAGCTCCTGTAGGAGATGAGCATGATCCTCTTCAGACTCTCTGTTCTTTAAGACTGGCTGCACACAAAACATTCTTCTCTGTCTTTTAAAGAAAATTAAAAGCTCGTCTCCACTGAATGATTACGTGTCCGTGTTTCTCAGCTGTTGCCGTGAATGTTTGGGAATGTTGGAGCTCTGAAACGTCGCAAACTCGCGTTGCGGCTGGTGTGTATGGTTTAAACGCGAACTATTCGCACACGAAATATTCGCTTTTTCGTTACGCGTCCGGTGTGAAAGGGCCTTAACTCTGTCTGTCTGTTATACACGTTGTTATTTTCAACAAACATTATTATAGATGCGTCGTCAGATTAGAGATGAGCGGCGGAGCAAGTGTGTACCGAACCGTGGGTTTTACAGAGAACCGCTCCACCCCTAGTATTCATACGCCGTAATATTATGATGATATGCTATTCCAAAAACAGCCTCAATGTCCACGCTGAAGCTCTTACTTCTCTTTCTGCAGACTCTCGATTTGTTCGGTCAGCACTTTCTCCTCCTGCTGCATGGCGACCTGCTGCTGCTCAGAGACATCCGGCTCTTTGGCGGCGGCGTCCTCGTCTCCGCTCTCCTGCATCAGCTCCGGGACGGATGGGGAGCGAGGACTCACCGGAGGAGAGGGTGTGTGATACTTCGCCCTGTGTATTTGGCCCTTACCCTGTCAAACGAAACACAACACACAGCGATGAGTGGCGGAGCTGGAGATTATATGAAGATGGTGAAGACGTTTTGCTATTAGCACAGAAAGCGTTTGGCAGTTTCATTCTACAGACACAGGGTCCAAAATGAACGACAAGTTATTCATTAGGCCAGTGGTTCTCAACCTTTTTTCAATGATGTACCCCCTGTGAAATATTTTTTTAGCCCCCTAACCAGCGCAAAGCTAGCCTGGATGCCAGCCGAATTTAGCCCCGCCCACAATTTTTTTTGCTCGGGCAATTCGGTCTGGACTCGCTCCATAGAGGAGTAATTATGCCTGAACAGAAACTGTTCGGACCAATGAAATCATCAGGGCGGGCTTTAGACGATGATGGACAGATGATCAACAGTAACGTAATCATCCACGTCATCGAAGGCTCTTGGGTTGAGTTTGTTCTAATCCTAAACGGAGAACTTGTTCGTATATGCATTCACCTTTTCTATTTCTCTCAGAAACGATGATCGTGTTGGTAAGTACTCTGTGTATCCTTACATTATTTTATTACTGGCAAAGATCGTTTACACTCATCTTCTTCTTGTAACGTTACTTAATCCAGCGTGCGTGCAGACAGGGTTGCCAAGTGTTTTTGCAATGTCGCGCACAATTGCTACTCAAAACTATAGCCCAAAACAATAACTTTCCGGGGGGTTCTCCGGAAAAAAATGGCGTTTGGTTGGCAAAATGTGTTATTTTGGCAAGGTTGCCTGCTAAAATTTGCATTCCTGGGTTTATATAATCACATAATTGGGGTCGCTTCAACCCGCGGACATGGAGAAAAACACGGACTTGGCAACACAGTGCAGTTGAGTTCTGTTGACATTTGACAACTAACGTTACGCGTCGCTCCGTTGCTCTGATTGGTTGTAGGTCTATCCAATTGAGGTCTTTCCTGGATGGGTTGAAATACGCCCCATAATCACAGCCCAACGGAGCAGATCAGACTCAAATTCTGACTAGAATTGAGTATGGCCACGCCAGGCTAGCGCAAAGCATGTTGAAAAAAAAAAAAGACTTAAAACAGAGCACTGTGCCATCAGTGTCTGATTTATTCAACTTTGGAACAGATAAACAGATACAAAATTCAAACATTTGAAAAAAATTAACTATTTTGAACATTTTAAATGATAATAATCCATGACTAAATGTATTGCAAATATTTCTCATCACTAAAAATGTGATTCAAACTAATGTAGAGAAAACAGTGACCATATTTCTGAAATGGAAACCGGGGACATTTCCTATATTTGAGTGGTCAAAATATCACTAAAATCTCATTTGTACTTATATTTTAATTAAAAAACAGGGACAATACATTTTTGAATGTTTTTGGTTGTTGTTGTGGAGTCCCTATATTATTATTAACATTAATAATTATTATGATTTAGTTTGATTATTAGGATTTTTGGTCTGGATTTAATGAAAAAAAAAAAAAGAAAACAGTTAATGGTGAGCTAACCATTGTAAATAAGCAGTTCAAAACAATGACTTAACAAAAACACATTACAAAAATAAAACATAAATATGATGAATAAAACTATTCAACAAATATTAACATTTTATAATTGTATTTAAGTTTATACTATATAAATAACTTTTTTTACTTCAAAAGTTTTGTTACGTTTATGCTTGAAAATAATTCTTACTATAATAATTGGTCTTGTTATTTTGTATTTTAGTATTATTCTAAGCAGGAAGTATATGTATTCTGCACATGTATTGGTTGCAAGTGTATTTCATTTTATATTTAAGTTATAGTTCAGATGTGTGGTAATCACTGTTTACTTAAGTTTTGTTACGTTTATGCTTGAAAATAATTCTTACTATCCTTAATTGGTCTTGTTATTTTGTATTTTAGTATTATTTTAAGCAGAAAGTATATGTATTGGTTGCAAGTATAATTGTCTGGGTTTTTTATATTTAAGTTATAATTGATGTGTGGTAATCACTGCGTTGCAACTTTTGTCCTGAAATTGAATAGCCTACTGAATATAAAATTAATTTGATGATTTTCCTGAAATAGTTATTAAATAATAATTTTAAATTTTTGCATGGATGCTACTTTTTAGATATATGTAGGCTATATTTTACAATCTCACGTACCCCCATTTGAGAACCACTGAATTAGGCTGTTGGTCACACTATGATCGAAATTGTATTTTGTTGCAATTTTGTTGTATTTTGTTGCAATCAATGGTCGGATTTATTTCCAAAGTCCCGTTTGGTTTACGATGTTCATTTTGGAGCCTGGATGGACAACACACACTCACTTCAGCCCAAAGCTTTTACCTTTCTGAATGAATTCGACTGCTCATTACCGGAGAAAGCAAGTAAAAAAGAGTGTCAAATGGAGTGAGTGCAACACAAATGCGTCTGCATGTGGTGATCATGTAGACAGACGGACCACACAGTGCTGGGACGAGGCGTATACATGATGACACTTACGGTAACGCAGTACCTACCGCCGCAGCACTGCGGGTTATGCTCATAAATCTAACAGCGATTATTACGGGTTTCTGGATTAGAGAGGAAAGGGGAGGGAGAGGAGAGACGGGGTTAGTGTCAAGACAGAGCTCATGTGGGGGATTCACACAAGCAGGACATGATCCTGGAACAACATCACATTCTTTAGCACCAGTGATGGTCCTGGGATTGACATGAGAGTCTAGAGCTATCGTTTTTGTTTAGTACACTCAAACGAATGTCGTTCCAGGACCAGGACCAACACTTCCTGGATCAATATCTTTTATTGGTTATGAAACTATATCCCTGTCAAACACACTAATCATTAACCATCTAAAGTAAGAGGGAGGTAATAAGGTAGATAAGAGTGCTCTAAGAAGGATGTTGATCCAGAAACATTGAGTGGTTTTAGACATCTGGGTTATTTGGACATCTTTAGAAATATGAAAAAGACTCGTACCATGGACCTGCGGATGAACGTCAGTCGGCTCTTGGCTTTGTTCTCGGCGAACTCCAGAGTGTTGATGTCCTTCAGCCTGGCCTTGTACTTATTCATCTGCTCGCAAATGATCAGCTCGACACACCTTTAAAAAAAACCAACATGTTATGGCAAAAATCAATGCATTTAAAGGGTTAGTTCACCCAAAAACGAAAATTCTGTCATTAATTCCTCACCCTCATGTCGTTCGACACCCGTCAGACCTCCGTTCATATTCGGAACAAATGAAGATATTTTAGTGTAAAGCTGATGCTGAGAAAGGCTTCAGATAGGCCTCCATTGGCATTCAGTTCATTTACACTCACAAGACCCATAAAAGGCACTTAAAACGTCGTTACAAAGTCCATCTCACCACAGTGACTCTACAATAATCTTACGATGCGACGACAATAGTTTTTGTGCGCAAAAAAAAAATCTAAATAACGCCTTTATCCAGCTTGTCTTGTCTTCCGTGTGTGTCTCCACGACGCATGCGCGAGAATATGACGCAGATCCGGCGTTCGGACACATGACCCAGAAGCGATTTGTTTACGAGCAGAGGAAGACGCGCGTGTCTAAGCTGTTGAATTATACATTGATCGTGCTTTAGGTCTCGGCGTAGTTCTCAAAATGGGGTTAAAGTGGCATTTCATGGATTCCCGAACGCTGGCGCTACGTCATATTCTCGCGCATGCATCGTGGAGGCACACGGAAGACAAGAACAAGTTGGATAAAGGTGTTATTTTGTTTTGTTTTTGCGCACAAAAACTATTGTCGTCGCATCGTAAGATTATTGTAGAGTCACTGTGGTGAGATGGACTTTGTAACGACGTTTTTAGTGCCTTTTATGGGTCTTGTGAGTGTAAATGTACTGAATGCCAATGGAGGCCTATCTGAAGCCTTTCTCAGCATCAGCTTTACACTAAAATATCTTCATTTGTGTTCCGAAAATTAAGGGAGGTCTTACGGGTGTCGAACGACATGAGGGTGAGTAATTAATGACAGAATTTTCATTTTTGGGTGAACTAACCCTTTAACGTCCAATGACAATGAACTAGTATTGTAAATGTTAGCATCAGGACGGTTAGTAAGCAAGTAAGAGTTGTCATTACGCTGTGGTTTTCCCGATGTCCTGAACGCTCCTCAGAGGGTCGATAGTGTCAGGGCAGCGCAGGATACAGGGGGCGAACACGATAGCCAGCGCATTCGCAGACATACGGTTAGTTTCCTCCTGCAGGGCAATCCTGTAGGCGGCAGAAACAAGCCTCAGAACAACATGATTGACATTTTCAGCACTGAAAGCCAACTAAAAGCACAAAAAGTGCAAGCCAATCACAGCATATTTTATCTGTAGTGTAGAAACAGAGCGACACACGTCATAATCTGAAGACCACGCCCACTTTCGGGGGGGGCAATCAAACCGTCTCCATTGACTTTGTATTGCGTGAAGAGCCTCCTCGACATTTCTGACTTATAACAAAAAAATGTCTGAAAGCTGATATGTGACAGGGTGTGCAGCAAACAAGCTAATAAACACAGAACTAAGATTTTATAAGCTGTCGACCCAAAAAACGAGCGTTTAAAGAGACAAAAGTGGATACAAGCAATTGACCTATCGGTAAGCCCCGCCCTCCTTAGTTACTGTTGCTAACTTGGACAAACAAACAGAGTTGCTATATCTTACAATGACAGCTGTCAGTGTGAAAACCTTATCCTGAGATGTTTTTAGACACAGAATGTAGCGTATAATCCCGTCCGAATGATGGCCAGACTTTACTGATGGTTTATCAAGTTTATTATGTCCTTTTTCACTCCAAAAAAATCATCGTAAGAGCTGAACAAACAAAGCATAAGAAATGCGCATTAACGTCTCATTCACAAACTATCTCTCTCCGTTGCATTACCATTAACATACACAGCAAATTACACAAACACACTCACAGTAAACAAACATATACACAGAGCTTATGACTTTTCGAGGGTGCAGTTAATAACTGGTAAACTTTGTATCTGCAAAACAACTCCGATAAACTGCGTGCGAGCTCTTCCTTTCGTTACCCGGAGACTATAATACCCATCAAAATAGAAGCACTCCTTAGTAGGACAGATAATGTAGACCTTAAACATATCTAAAATTAAATGAATTTACATATAACCAGTTTAATATGGAGAGGCACTGAAATGTGTTTTTGACCTACAGTGTTACATGACGTGAGAACAGTTAGTTATTTCGGTTTGTATGTTAGCAGGGACTTTAATCGTAACTTAACGAGAGTTTGACAAACAGAAAATCCTCTCAGGATCCCTGGAGTCAGTGTTACAGAACCTCAGGCACGACATTTTAGCATTTTTGTAGCATAAACACCATCAAACCGATGAGAGCTTCGGATTTTCCAATGTTTCTCTATGGCGCTGAAACCTAAAGATGTCCGAGTTCAGGTCCCAGCGCAACTGATGCTCAACTGCTATTGGCTCATCTGCGTTCGAGGGGAGGGGCTTACCGATAGGTCAATTTAGACACTGAGAATTGAGACACTGAGAACTACACACACTAGAGGGGAACGTAATCAGCGACAGGAAATATAATATATAAAACTGACATTTGGAAATTTGACTTAACAGTGACAGTGTTTACTGCACACGTGGGCATACTGAGACACACTGAGTGTCAGGATCCCAAAATGTCCCCATTCTTCAGCTGAAGCTTCACGTCTTATTGCCTGTATCCACTTTTGTCTCCTTAAACGCTCGTTTTTTGGGTCGACAGCTTATAAAAACGTATTTCTGTGTTTATTAGCTTGTTTGCTGTACACCTTGTCACATATCAGCTTTCAGACATTGTTCTGTTTTTTTGTTATAAGTCAAAAATTACAAGGAGGCGCTTCACGCAATGCAAAGTCAATGGAGAGCGTTGGATTGTTCCCCCCCCCGATGTGGGCGTGGCCTAAATGTGCTCTGTCTCTATACTATGTGCCGTGGGATTTCTCTGTGGGCGGGGCTACACAAACACATTGAGACTTTGTGTAATAGTTCAAGCATTACTTTTGGTGCAGTCATTATCTGGAGAAATACGCTGGCGTCTCACCTGACCAGATGGAAAATAAGGCGCTCCAGCGTGTTGAGGTGAGTTCTGCTGAGCTGGTCGATTACAGAGTAAACCCCTCGAATCACTTCCTTTTTGTCCTGGAGACCTGGAGAGACATTACCATCTGTGCTCAAACACTAGCCCTCTATAAATGAACAGTTTATCTAAAGCATCTCTGCACGGATATATAACATGCACAAAAAATGTGTATATTTAAAATTGTGTTCTATATTATTTGATCATTTATTGGTTGAAATGATTTATTATCTACTTAAACACAGTGTAAAAGCTATAATAAAGAATTTAAACAACTTTGAATCCAAGATGTAAAGGTAGTTAATAGAGAAACTGTCAGCACAATTTTAGGGATCTTTGATTTTGTTATAATTTTACAGCAAAAATCTCACATTTTTATGCTAGGAATGAATGAATGGCTGAGTGACCCGGGGGTGATTTTAATGTGTCGAAATAAAACAAAAAGCAAAACGCGAAATACATAATCGCATGCCAGATTGTCTTCTAGCACTGATTTTAATGTGTGCAAAACAGAAAATGAATAAATAAATAAATAAATAAATAAATAATCATTTAGTACTGATTTTAATGTGTGCAAAAACAAAAAATGAATGAATAAATAAATAATCATTTAGTACTGATTTTAATGTGTGCAAAAATGTAAAACATGGGTGCATAATTAAATAAATAAATACATTAAATTAAATAAATATATTTATCTATTTAAATTATAAATAAATAAATAAATAAATAAATAAATAAATAAATAAATAAATAAATAAATAAATAAATAAATAATCAGTACTGATTTTAATGTGTGCAAAAACAAAAAATGAATGAATAAATAAATAAATAATCATTTAGTACTGATTTTAATGTGTGCAAAAATGTAAAACATGGGTGCATAATTAAATAAATAAATACATTAAATTAAATAAATATATTTATCTATTTAAATTATAAATAAATAAATAAATAAATAAATAAATAAATAAATAAATAAATAAATAAATAAATAAATAAATAAATAAATAAATAATCATTCAGTACTGATTTTAATGTGTGCCAAAACAAAAAGCAAAAGAAAAATCTAATAAATAAATAAAAATAGATTATCGGTACTAGTGGACAATTATAATTTATTTTTATTTATTTATAAGATTTTTCTTTTGCTTTGTTTTGTTTTTGTGTTGTAAATATAATTTATTCTGAAGCAATTTTCACACCAGTGTTCAATCAGCTTTGACATATTTAAATCTGCATATTTGTGATATTTTTACCTTTTTATAAAGGGCATTTTTTCCCTAATCTTATTAAATATAGGCTATGCTACAGCTTTCATTAAATTTTATTTTTATTTGATCTAGAAATTAAATTAGAATAAGACACTATAGGGCTGTTACCAATCAAATTAAATAATTTACACTAAAAATGGCAGCCATTGTAAGTCAAAACAAAACAAATAAATAAATAATAATTTAGTCCTGATTTTAATGTCTGCCAAAGCAAAACAAAATGCAAATAAATAAATGAATTAAAATAAATAATCATGTCACATTGTCCACTAGTACTGATTTCAATGTGTGCCAAACAAAAGAACAAAAAGACAACTGAAAAAACTCTATTTGCTATAGTGAATGCTAATCTGCTCACCCATGGCCCGCAGGAACTCCTCATAGAGTTCAAAGGTCATCAGAGGATTGGGCAAGTCCCGTAACCACTGCTTGAAAACACTGCCAATGACATTTATATTGTAGTCGTCCAGATTCATGCCGTTTACATCTGAGGGCAGAAAATAAGAGATATTACACTACAGATACTATAGAGAGTTAGTCATAATAATAATAATCAGCAATATTATTATTAACGTAATATTCTGTAATGATTTGACAAGAACTGAACTGTTCTGGATGATGTTTTCTGTATTTACAGCTGAACTGATGAACTGAAGTGAATCAACACTGAACTGACCTCAGCTCAACAATGACACTATTGTCTTTCTAGAGCAGAACTGAACGCATTATTGTGCGGTTTATCCCTGCATTTGAAACAATCTGTATAGTATAAAGCACTATAGAAATAAAGGTGACATGGCTATAGACAACATATCAAAATCTTGTGTTCCAGTAAACACTACTAAACATTAAACAAGATACATTTACTCGAGGAGCAAAACTGCATAAGAAATTTAACCTAAGATTGGTTTATTATATAATATAACTCAAGTTTAATAGTAGAAGTTGACCGATTGATCGGTTTTGCTGATTAATCGGCACCAGTAACTGATTGCTGGAACAAACGGTTCAATCCTGTAGTTAGGGTTGGGTGATATAATTGAAAAACAAAATGAGTAGTTAACATATAACATGTCTCTATGTGTGACCACAAAACCAGTCATAAGGGTCCATTTGAACATCTGAGTAAATAAGCTTTCCATTGATATATGGTTTGTAAGGAGAATATTTGGCCGAGATGCAACTCAAGGGTGCAAAAAAGTCTAAATATTGAGAAAATCTCCTTTAAAGCTGTCGAAAAGAAGTCCATAGTAATGCATATTACTACTAATAATACATTTATGATATATTTATGGTAGGAAATTTACAGAATATCTTCATGGAACATGATCTTACTATTCTAATGATTTTTGGCCTTTAAAGAAAAATGTATTTTTGGCTTTTGCCACAAATAAACCTGTGAGACGCAGGACTGTGTTTGTGCTCCAGGGTCACAGATTTGATTCAAATTGAAATGTATTCAAGAGTGTGTTCACACTTGTAGTTCGGTTCTCTTGGTTGTTTGGGTCCGGATCAAAAAAGAAAATGATACATTTAGTCCTGGTTGATTTAGCATTCACACTGTCTAACCCAAAGGTATAAAACACAAAAAATCTACTTTTATGGCATATATATTTTGCGACGAAACTTACTGATCATCTAAAACAATGCTCTGTGCTGGACTAAATGTGTGTGTGTGCACATATGAGCAGGGCTTGACTAGCTTTTTTTTGCTCACCAGTCACAGTGGCTTGTGTTTTTCCAAAGTTACTAGCCTCTCAACATTTCCACTATCCACAAATTTGACATCGATACAAAACTAAATTCACTGTAAAGAAAGCGATTCACTTTCTACAAAACTCGATAAAACAAACTTTCATTTTAAATTTTAAAAATACCATTAGGCTATAATATTTCAACATCAATATGAAGCAAAATACGTTTGACTGGTACTTAGGGCTGTAACGATTTGACCAAAAATAAAAACCTCGATTAATTGAACATTTGACCTCGATTACGATTAATGAACGATTATTTTGCTTTTTTTTTTTCAGTTCACTGATAAGGTTTGTACTGTAAATATTTTCTACTATTAAAGTTTAAAAAACTTTTTTTTCTAATGAAAAAGTGCATTTCTTTGTGATTTTAAAACACTTGAAGGAAGCGGTTCACTTTCAGCAGTTATTGTCTATGGGGCAGATTTCTGCTTGTTGTACATCAGATAAATGAACACAGTAGGCCTACATTACATTTATTTGAATGCACTAATTCAAATTCAAATGCATTAATGAGAGAGTGAGTGTGTGTGTGAATTACTCATACCGTCTCTATTCATTATGAAGCTGTGGTTTGTACTTCAAAGGTATTAAAATCTATGCCTATAACGGTTAAGTTTCTGAGCTACTTTAGTGACTTTACTTTAGTCACAGGACAGCGTTGACACTGTGTTTCTGCTGCTCTCTGCGCGCGATCTTCACGTGATGTGCGAGCTTCTGTCTGAGTGCTCGTTTGTCACAATATATCAGGCATTAGTTCAACATAACACACATCTGATGGTCTAAAATCGCTTTAATGTTCAAACTGGCAGGGCTTAAACCACATACAAATGACACGCTTTGTGAGGACGCAGGTGAATCTGCCTTCAGGGCGCGCGCGTTTTCAGAGACACGGCTCGGCTCTGTGTCACAGAAAAAAGCTGAGCCGTGACCGGAGAAGTTTTCCGTATTGTTGTTTTTGAATAGTGCAAAATCGCTTTAAATGTTGAAACTGGCAAGCCTTTAAACACATACTTGACAAACTTTATGAGCACGAAAGTGAAAGCGATCTGGCTTCGGGGCTTGCGCGCGCCATCTCTGTGTGTGTGTGTGTGTGTGTGTCAGCGCATAGGCTATAAGAACAGCAATTAACTGACGTGTATAAACTGTGTAAAACATGCAGTTACTATAGTGATTCTGGGCATCTATAAACACAGATAACTGCTCCTGCATCTCTGTGTGCCTGCAAACTGCACTTGATGTGACTGACGGGGCGGAGTCACGTGAAAACCGAAATAACCCACATGGGAAAAATACGTCGGTTAGAGGTTCTGAATGTCGGTTTCAGTTATTTTACGATTAATCGTACAGCCCTACTGGTACTATATTTATAGCATCTGAGCAGACATTTGCGAATAAAAGCTTTATTGATGTGACACTAGGCTCTTTTACAATAAACACGTTATAATCTGTCCAAAACAAGCCAAATAAATCTTGTCCAAACAGTCTTGCGTGTATGGCATTTTATATTGCAGCAGGATTCATATTTAAACGGTCTTTTTGCATTTAACAATCACAGATGCTAACAGAATAAACTTGGCCTACCTTACAATCAGCCCTGAATCCTTTGCTCTGAACAGAACATGAACAGCTTTTCATGAGGTGAATTATTCCTCAACGCGTCTCGAAACGATGTAGCTGAAGTTATCGCGCGTGTGTGTGTGTGTGTTTGCGGAGACATGCTGCCAGTCTTTGTTCAGGATCAATTGATTGACGGATATTGGTGGTCTTCTTTTTTATATGTGGCTCCAGTATCGCTAACAAAGCCTCAAACTGAGCCACTGATAGTCTAAAGTAAACTTCGGATCGGTCTGGATAATCCCGCAGATCCTTGATAAGGAGGTGGAACTCTCCTTCCTCTCTCCGCAACCGCAGGACTGGATGATGGACCCATTATTTCCGCTTTCTTTTTCTCTTTTTTAAAAAATCATCCTCACTACTTGAAGACGGCATTTTGTATTTTTTTGCGTTTTTTTCCGTAACGCATTCATTAATACGCATCGGACTCAGTGTGCAAGGTCTCTGTGCGTGACGAATTTTCCAGATCACGAATACGAAAAAACGCATGCGAAAATTTCGGACTCAGTGTGCAAAGGCCTTAAGATTTGAGGAACCCTGATCTAGTGGCTTGCGAAAGACTGACATGTATTTCTTTTCGAACAGATTACATAAACACAGAATATTTGTTTTCGTTTTGGTTTACAGTGTTTCACTGCAACATTTCAGCGTTTCTTTAGACATATGTCTCATGTTTGTGAGACAAGTATTCACTAAGCTAGAGGATATTTTCTGAAGAGAATCAGATTAGACATCATTGAGAGAGAGGCTGAAGATCGCGAATCATGTTTGTTTTCTTTATTTAGCAAAAAGCAAAACATTTTGTTTTTACTGTAGAAGAAACTTAACAGATTATAATGATGTATAACACTTGCCTGAATGATGAAAAACGACAGTTATTTGAGTCTCTTGGGCACTGATAACACAAAAATCGCCGACGCGGCCACCGACTCGAGGGGGTTAATTTGGTTTAGCAAACGTGGGTCAACCTACTTATCGTTATCGGTCGACCTCTCGCACAGAACTTTATGACCTGAGCTGGACTTAAACATGGCCAGAAATCACTGCGTTGTCATACCTGTGTCCAGACCCAGCTTCAGCTCCTTAATCTTATTGGTGGATCCAGACTTCCTGTAGATCCCTTCCGTGTACAGGCCATGCATTTCGATGTAATTGATGAGTTTCTCCGCCACAAAAGGCACCGTTCGCTCATCGTTGGTCAGACGGGACAACTCCACACCAAACTGCCTTGAGGAAAGTTCAGGGTCATACTGCACAGGGAAAGAAAGGAACGTAAATGACGCATCCGTCCCGATCACATGAACGTACTTATCAGAAAAATTCCTTACCTTCTTGCTGCATTTGGTGGTCATCTTCTGACAGCACTTTCTGTGACACGCATAGCGGCACACTACACAAGACACAGACATCTCATTCATTCTCATTTCCCACATACGGCACAGATTTCCTTTTTAAAAAAAGCAACGCCACCTAAAATAAACTCAATTCAAGTCAGCATTCCTCGCTCATTGTAAGATGGCGGAAAACATCCTGCTTTACAAAGCCAAACTGTTCTCTATTCCAGCCGAAAGGCCATGGGTTTTGCTGGTGATCAATCGGATTATGTTAAATTGAGTTCAGGCCCACTTTGAAGCAGAGACTGCAGACATGAAACTCACGTTTGCACACACACGCCTTGTCCATCATCCAGATGAGGGAGGAGCAGTACTCGCAGTAGGTGGGAATACTGTACTGAGTGGACTTGAATATGTGGCCGTTGTGTTCCTCCACCTGAAACAAAGACTCAGTGTCAGATGGTTTACAACAGAAATGCTAAATCAGTACACAAGAACTCTGGCCCTGTTTAGTCCTGGTATTAAGATGCGTTTTGGTCGATCGGATCACGAGTAGACGAAGGAGACACATTCCCGTTTTACACCTGGTGTTTTAATCCGTCTCTTTTGTCCACTTCTGTCCTGATTTCTTCAAGGGGAAGGTCTATGTGTGGGTTGTTTTTAGGGATGCCCCCTAATAGTCGACTAAACATTAGTTGATGAGAAGAGGCTTAGACGACCAAAGTTTTATTTCATCCATCGACCTCAATTATGGCTTATCATTTGAAACATGTAATTAAAGGGTTAGTTCACCCAAAAATGAAAATTCTGTCATTAATTACTTACCCTCATGTCGTTGGACACCCGTCAGACCTCCGTTCATCTTCGGAACAGAAATTAAGATATTTTAGTGTAAATCTGATGCTCTGAAAGGCCTCCATTGGCTCAATGCACTTTACACTCTCAAGACCCTTAAAAGGCACTAAAGACGTCGTTACAAAGTCCATCTCACTACAGTGGCTCTACAATAACTTTATGAATCGGCGAGAATAGTTTTTGTGCGCAAAAAAACCCTAAATAACGACTCATAGAGTGATGACGATTTCAAAACAAGGCATCATGAAGCTTCGAAGCGTTATGAATCAGTGAGTCGATTCAGCGGTTTGAATCGCCAAATTTCAGCAGTTTGACACGCGATCCGAATCATGATTCGACTCACTGATTCATAACGCTTCGAAGCTTCATGATGCCGTGTTTTGAAATCGTCATCACTATATAAGTCGTTATTCAGGGTTTTTTTGCGCACAAAAACTATTGTCGTCGCTTCATAAAGTTATTGTAGAACCACTGTAGTGAGATGGACTTTGTAACGACGTCTTTAGTGCCTTTTAAGGGTCTTGAGAGTGTAAAGTGCATTGAGCCAATGGAGGCCTTTCAGAGCCATCAGATTTACACTAAAATATCTTCATTTGTGTCTGAAGATGAACGGAGGTCTGACGGGTGTCGAACGACATGAGGGTCAGTCATTAATGACAGAATTTTCATTTTTGGGTGAACTAACCCTTTAACTTGGCTGCTCGCTCTAACGTTAATCTAGATAAATGTGTGCTATTATTATTAAATAAAGGTGCATATCCAAGTGTTTGTGCGGAGTGTGAATTAGCTGGCACTGGTGTTCATTTTGACAGCAAATTTTGATTTTGTTTTAGTCATAGTCCTTTGACTAAAATGCCATTTAGTTTGTCATATTTTAGATGTTTTTAGTTTTAGTCGACCAAAATCTAATGAGTTTTAGTTAAACTGTAATGCATTAATTGAGCATTTAAGCGTCACATAACGACTACTTGAATTACTTGAATACATGACTTTTTTTGTTAGTTTTTTTTTAAAACATCCAGTTTGTATAATGTTGTATTTCTGCTTTAGTTAGTATATCAGGTTAAGTTAAAGCTTCAAATAAGTTTAAGTTTTCATTTCAGTTAACTTTTTTTTTATTTCAAGTAAAAAACATATATAATGCATGACTTTTAGTTATAAACAAGCTGGAAATACACCAGGACTCTTATTTTGAAATGTATGTGCCTCTATTGTAGCTCAGATGAGGAGATAAATATGCGTCGATACAACCGTCTAAAACATAGTACTGTATAAACATTATCATAAAGTAAACATTGTCATTATTACACAGCATTAGTTCATAAACATAACCCGTCATAAATGTGTGTTATTGATTGATTGAGCGGTTGAAGTGTTGTCGCGTGAGCCTGTAGAAGCTCAACAGCTCTGTGTTTTCCCGCCGTTAGATTTGCACGTTATAACTCAAATGTGTGCATCCATTAGGACATCAATCCTCCCTCCCTAACATTTTCATCTCGCTTTTATTCGTTGACGGAAATGACAGTTGATTTTCCTCAATTTTTGTCATCCACAACTGGTTTTTATTTAGTTATTGTCTCGTTTTCGTCTGTGAAAAAAGGTTACAAAAACTATTCATCAACGAAATTAACACAGGCTGACACAATCACTTGCATTTCCTGATAACAGCGGAAACAACTTAAAATACTCTGTCATTTATGGTCATACAGATAAGAGTAAGACATCATTCAAAACTGACAACGACAACAAAACTTTGTGCTTTTGTAAAATAAAGAAAACAAACAGGATGTGCTTTCTGCCGTCTCGGTCTCCGTGAACTGGAGCGCATCACACAAATGAACCGAAATGTGAAATATCTACTTTTAAACAAACCAAAATACATTACTCTCTGATTATGCAATCCATATGAAAGTTGCATTTCTCTCTATATGACGAGTCAGCATCGTCAACTTCATCTTTGCAGCCGAAACGGACTCAGAAAACACTAGTTTATTCAATAAATAAAATGTTTCCTTGCTATTTTTCCCAAAACATTTATAATCATTACTTTGCGCCAAGCTTTATGGGTGCGCTTGAGAATATTGCGCCTATATTAAAGGTTTAGTATTTCGCCCAGTATATATTTATAGGGCTAGTTCACCCAAAAATTAAATTTCTGCCATTAATTCCTCACCCTCATGTCGTTCCAAACCCGAAAGACCTTCATTCATCTACAGAACACAAATGAAGATATTTCTGATGAAATCTGAGAGCTCTCTGACCCCTCCATAGACTAAGTAAGTAATTCAATTTATATAAACGTCTTAAATGAATGACTACTAGTCGACTAGAAAAATCTCTAGCCTTTTCAGATTTTTCGATCTAATTGGCAAAATAAGCTCACGCTATTTATATATGAACACGACCGGAGACGACGGAAAAAAACACACAGAACATCAGCTTTAGTTCCTGCTCTGAGAGACGGAAGACCAGCCGAGCGCTGTGAGTGTGTGTTAGACATCAGGAATGGAGAGAGATCATTGTGCTTGGTACTTTTATATTCTTCAAACCAAACTTGAGTCTTCAGATGAAAAAGTTTAAATCCCGTCTGGCTAGCGCGCATCCCATAATGTTCACGCATTAGCTCAGTAGACTGAGAGAAGACGGTCTTTTGTGGCTGTTTGAACACATGAGCATCTACACTACGAAAGCAATCCGGTCCAATGTGTTCTCCACTACCTCTGGAAGTGGTCAAGAGTGGACAAGCTCAAAGCGCTTTAGACCTGTTTACACCTGTATTTAGTGTCGTCCACTTGTGAACCAATCATCCAAAACGTATATTATTACCAGTGTAAACAGAGCCTAAGATTGTGATTCCACTCACTATATCAGTGTCCTTTTTCCTTCTCTTCTTGCGGTCTGGTTTGGGAACCTGTGGGAGAAAAACAGCCAAATAAACACACAGTTGATTGTACGAGAAGACCACCAATGGACTGCTCAAAGATAATGGCAAAAACCTGCTACATATTTTGTTGTTATAAGGAACTGGGGCCAGTTGCATAAACTAAGCCATTATGTTAAGACAGTGTCTTAAGATCTAGTATGAGCCACTAGCAGTTAGGCAAGTGGCATTCAGTCTTACTTTTCGTATCAAATTAGGCCAGTCTATGTTTTTATGTAACTGATTTATAAAAATTATGAACAGTCTTAAAGAAAAAAATGTATGTCTAGCTTGTAAGACTAGTCTTAACGGTTTATGCAACCGGCCCCTGGACACATTAATCCTATGCACTAAATGATTATATATTATATTATATATACACATATACATATACATACACACACACTGATCAGGCATAGTGAATAAACGACCGAAGTGAATAACACTGATGATCTCTGTTAGTGGGTGGGATATATTAGGCAGCAAGTGAACATTTTGTCCTCAGAGTTGATGTGTTAGAAGCAGGAAAAATGGGCAAGCGTAAGGATTTGAGTGAGTTTGACAAGGGCCAGATTGTGACGGCGGACGACTGGGTCAGAGCATCTCCAAAACTGCAGCTCTTGTGGGGTGTTCCCGGTCTGCAGTGGCCAGACTCTATCAAAAGTGCTCTAAGGAAGGACCAGTGGAGAACCGGCCACAGGGTCATGGAGGACCAGTGGAGAACCGGCCACAGGGTCATGGAGGACCAGTGGAGAACCGGCCACAGGGTCATGAAGGACCAGTGGAGAACCGGCCACAGGGTCATGAAGGACCAGTGGAGAACCGGCCACAGGGTCATGGAGGACCAGTGGAGAACCGGCCACAGGGTCATGGAGGACCAGTGGAGAACCGGCCACAGGGTCATGGAGGACCAGTGGAGAACCGGCCACAGGGTCATGAAGGACCAGTGGAGAACCGGCCACAGGGTCATGGAGGACCAGTGGAGAACCGGCCACAGGGTCATGAAGGACCAGTGGAGAACCGGCCACAGGGTCATGGAGGACCAGTGGAGAACCGGCAACAGGGTCATGAAGGACCAGTGGAGAACCGGCCACAGGGTCATGAAGGACCAGTGGAGAACCGGCCACAGGGTCATGGAGGACCAGTGGAGAACCGGCCACAGGGTCATGGAGGACCAGTGGAGAACCGGCAACAGGGTCATGAAGGACCAGTGGAGAACCGGCCACAGGGTCATGGAGGAACAGTGGAGAACCGGCCACAGGGTCATGAAGGACCAGTGGAGAACCGGCCACAGGGTCATGGAGGACCAGTGGAGAACCGGCCACAGGGTCATGAAGGACCAGTGGAGAACCGGCCACAGGGTCATGAAGGACCAGTGGAGAACCGGCCACAGGGTCATGGAGGACCAGTGGAGAACCGGCCACAGGGTCATGAAGGACCAGTGGAGAACCGGCCACAGGGTCATGGGCGGCCGAGGCTCATTGATGCCCGTGTGATCAAACAGACGAGCTACTGGAGCTCAAACTGCTCAAGAAGTTAATGCTGGTTCTGATAGAAAGGGGTCAGAATACACAGAGCATCTCAGTTTGTTGTGTATGGGGCGGCACAAACGCTGACCAGTGCCCATGCTGACCCCTGACCCCGCCCAAAGCACCAACAGTGGCACGTGAGCATCAGAACTGGACCACGGAGCAATGGAAGAAGGCCTGGTCTGAGGAATCACGTTTCTTTTACATCACATGGATGGCCGGGTCAGGGCTGTTTTGGCAGCAAAAGAGGGACCAACACAATATTTGGTCATAATGTTATGCCAGATCAGTGTACACACATCAATCTACCATTACATATTCCTTTAAAATGTATTTTCTAATGTAATGTTCATGTATAGTGTTCTGACAGGACCTTGCTCGCGCTGCTGTCCAGAGGTTTGTGCTCCGTCATGAACTCGTCCAGAAAGACTTTGAAGGTGTTGACCCAAACTTTGACGGGCGACTCGCTCCAGTCCCTCTGCTCCTGACGCATGTTCTTCTCCAGGATTTGCTCAAAGAGGGCATAGAGATCCTTATAACGGATGCTCTTCCCATCATCCATCTGCACACAGAGCAAAAACAACACATCTGACTCTGATGAAACAACAGTCTCTTCCATGTTCACACTTGGACACACTGACCAAAGGTCATATATTTGATCATAGATGGCCATATGAAGAGTTTGGCGTGATATCTGAAGCTGTGTTTCCATTCAACTTCTGTGCAAAATCGGAATATCGCATAAGAAAAAGATTATGAATAAAGCACCATTTCCATCCCATGTGTTAATAGCCACTTCCTGGGATATTGGTGCAAAATTTTAGTAATAAAAAATGGAAGTTGCTGCAATCGTCTCTTTCCCTCCATCATAAATGAGTGTCATCTCAGAGCATCAGGCGAAACTCAATAAACGCTGTCATGTTCTCTTGCTGGTGTTTGGGAACACACACACACACACACACACACACACACACACACACACACACACACACACACACACACACACACACAGATAGACAGACACACACAGACACACAGACAGACACAGACACAGACAGACACAGACAGACACACACACACACACACACACAGACACAGTCATGTTCTCTTGCGTTGGGACTTGGGATGCTGCTGTTTGGGAAAACATACACACAAACACACACACACACTCTCTCTAACCCGAAACACGTCAGGCGAAACACAAACTCTGTCATGTTCTCTTGTATTGGGATGCTGGTGTTTGGGAACACACACACACAGACAGACAGACAGACAGACACACACACCTTCAGCCGAAACACAATAAACGCTGTCATGTTCTCTTGTGTTGGGATGCTGGTGTTTGGGAACGAACACACACACACACACACACACACACACACACAGTCATGTTCTCTTGCATTGGGATGCTGGTGTTTGGGAAAACATACACACAAACACACTCTCTCTCTCTCTAACCCGAAACACAAACTCTGTCATGTTCTCTTGTGTTGGGATGCTGGTGTTTGGGAACGAACACACACACACACACACACACACACACACACACACACACACACAGTCATGTTCTCTTGCGTTGGGATGCTGGTGTTTGGGAACACAATCGTGTGAGACACTTCTGGAGGAGTTAAACCAAATCATTATGACCACAGACTTTGACTGAGGCCTTTCAGAGCCACCAAACCAACATTTGAGATGCTGCGATGCCATTGGTCCGCTGGTTAGGCCAGTTATCCAATCCCAGCCTCTGCTGAGGCAAAGTCACCCGAGTTTGTTGTGCATCGAGGGATTTATTCTGTACATGTGTTTACATAGTAGTTTATATGGATAAAAAAACAACCATCCAGCTTTTTTTTTATATGCGATTTCCCAAAATAGCTGGATGGAGACATAGCCAGTAAAACAAGTGCTTTATTGCGGTAACTTACAGCCAAAGCTGTGGAGTATGAGTTGAAGATATTCAAGCGGAACTCCTTCAGTGCCTTTTTGAAGACGACGTCCACCATTGTGTCTTTCTTACCATCTTCCGTGTCTAAATCCGTGATCTGAGAGAGTAAAACAGGGTTAGAAACTGAACGCAGCTGCAGGAAACTCACACAGAGAACAGACACACACCTTCTTCATGAGGAAGTCGTTCATGCTCCTGTAGTCGCTGGCACACGTGAGGATCTGCAGGGCATCGTTCTGCCACTGGACCGGCTCCAGAGCCGCACTGCTGATCTTCACACTGCGCCGCCGCTTCACCTTAGGGGACGGCTCTTTGTTCTCCTTAAACTCCCTCTGTAATGTGAGGTCTGGGCTTTGAGGAGGGGACAGCCGCTCCACCCCTGGAGAAAGAGAATAGCAATGCTTTAATGGCCTCAATATGCCTGAAACATGTCGTCCTCCTCAGTTTCTCAGCTCACCCTCTTCCATCAGAAGTGTGGTTTCAGCGTAGTCTCCATCCAGAGTATCAGCGCCACACAGCAGCCGCTCTCGAGAGGTCTTCTTCTCTCCATGCTTTGCCTTTCCCCAAAACCGCATTTTACCGCGAACCCTGCAGACGATACAGATGTTGATGAGGACAGCGGGAATAGTTCAGCCAAATACTTTCGTTTTTTCCCTTCATTTACTTTATGGTCGAATTTTTTTTTATGGAAGCTTGTGTCCACCACTGAATAAAACAATTTAAAAGATAATTGCGACTTATCATCTTACAATCCTCAGCATTGTGAGATATAGTAAGAATTGCACGTTTATAATTCTGACTATAATTCTGATTTTATAACTTGCAATTCCGCAATTCTGACTTTATAACTCGGAATTATGACTTTATCACACAATTCTGACTTCACATCTCGCAATTCCGACTTTATAACTCGCAATTTTGACTTTATCACACAATTCCGACTTTACATCTCGCAATTCTGACTTTATATCTCGCAATTCCGCAATTCTGACTTTATAACTCGCAATTATGACTATCACACAATTCTGACTTTACATCTCCCAATTCCGACTTTATATCTCGCAATTCTGACTTTATAACTCGCAATTCCGCAATTCTGACTTTATAACTCGCAATTCCGCAATTCTGACTCTATAACTCGCAATTCTGACGATCACACAATTCTCACTTTACATCTCGCAATTCTGACTTTATATCTCGCAATTATGACTATCACACAATTCTGACTTTACATCTCGCAATTCCGACTTTACATCACACAATTCCGACTTTACATCTCGCAATCCCGACTTTTTAACTCGCAATTATGACTATCACACAATTCTGACTTTACATCTTGCAATTACGACTTTACATCACACAATTCCGACTTTATATCTTGCAATTCCGACTTTTTAACTCGCAATTATGACTATCACACAATTATGACTTTACATCTTGCAATCCAGACTTTATAACTCGCAATTATGACTATCACACAATTCTGACTTTACATCTCGCATTTCCGGCTTTACATCACACAATTCCGACTTTATATCTTGCAATTCCGACTTTTTAACTCGCAATTATGACTATCACACAATTCCGACTTTACATCACGCAATTCCGACTTTATAACTCGCAATTATGACTATCACACAATTCTGACTTTACATCTCGCAATTCCGACTTTACATCACACAATTCCGACTTTACATCTCGCAATCCTGACTTTTTAACTCGCAACTATGACTCTCACACAATTCCGACTTTACATCACGCAATTCCGACTTTACATCACAAAATTACGACTTTATATCTCGCAATTCCGACTTTACATCTCGCAATCCAGACTTTATAACTCTCAATTATGACTATCACACAATTCTGACTTTACATCACACAATTACGACTTTACATCACACAATTACGACTTTACATCACACAATTACGACTTTATATCGCGCAATTCCGACTTTACATCTCGCAATCCCGGCTTTACATCTCGCAATCCCGGCTTTACATCTCGCAATCCCGACTTTATAACTTGCAATTATGACTATTACAGAATTCTGACTTTACATCTTGCAATTACGACTTTATAACAGACGTGGCAGAAACAATCTTCCATACATTTTCTTTCTTAAATGAACAGAAAGATCTCTGCATCAAGAGAGCCCAGCAGTGATGAATCTAAAGGCACCGTTATCTTTTTTAGAATCTGACTGAAATAAAAACACTTTAAATATCCTGGGCTTTCTGTCTAATACAGTACTGGAACAATATAAGTGGGAGTAAATGAGTATTATAGTCTTTTGAATTTAATCGAGCACCTTCCATCTCCATGAGAGTTCTTCCTCGCGTCACTTTTGCCATCTGAAGCCATCTTATACATATTCTTCTGCTCTTCAGTGGCTGCGGCCGGCTGAAACACATCATCATGTAAATCATGTAAGAGCAAAGATCTCTGACAGACATTGGCCTGTCCAAACCTCTTCAAAAGCTCAATATAAACCATTAATCAAACACTGCCTCTGTCTTTCACATGTACAGCAGGACACAGATGTCACATAGTCTGAAGGCACTAAATGGTTAAATCAACTTCTTCCACAACACTAATGCAAACCAGCGGCACACAATGAAACCGCACTTTAATGATAGCATATGACTAGGACAATAAAATAACACACACACACATAAAACAAAGCTGTATTTAATCAAAGTTAAATGGGTCATTTTACAAAACGGGCACCTTTTGTGTACTTCAAATGATGATCAATTATATCTTAATGAGCAAAAAACAATAAAAGCCAAATAAACTGAACAACTGTTGCATTAATTGAATCACTGCTTTGATATAAGAGACACCAGTTTCATACAAAGACCCAGATAATGACTGAATGGACCATACGCACAGAACGAGAGATTCTGCAATAATATAAGCCAGCTGGAAAACTTCCGGTGAAATGTCACGTGTGTGTGTGTGTGTGTGTGTGTGTGTGTTGGTATCTTCATGTCCTGAGGGAGCTTTAACAGCATCAGCAGAGGTGGACAGTAACGAAGTACATTTACTTGAGTACTGTACTTAAGAACACTTTTTGAGTATCTGTACTTTACTTAAGTATTATTTTTTAGGGAAACTTTTACTTTAACTTCACTACATTTGAAAGACAAATATCGTACTTTTTACTCCACTACATTTCTATCAAGGTCCTCAAAGTCAAAAGTCGTTTCTGTAGCAGATTTGCAGGTCAGTGGATGATTTTTTTTCTTCTTTAAGCAAAATGTAAATGTCTGGGAGAAAGAGAAGCATAGACATATGGATGAATCTGAAGTCTGTTTTTTTTGTGCCTCTGAGATGAGCACGAGAACTGAATAGAGCTTGCTTTTGTGTGTTTTTTTCGCACTTAAACAGACCAATACACACAAAATGTAAATTTTCATTTTGGAAAGTATTCACATAAACAAAGTTGATTATGTCTTAAGTGAACGTAAACAGTTGGGGGAATATCGGATGTGTATCAGTGTGTAGGATTTGTGCATTCTGCCTTAAAGTGACAGCCGCTTTGTAAAAAGCTTTGTAACTTTTAAGTATTTAAATGAGTTCGAGGTGGTCGTATGGAGCATCACAGACTGGCTTAAACCACCATGGCATAGTGTGCATTTATACAACAATGCAACAATAATAAAATAATGCATTGACATAAAAAAGGAAATTTACTTTTGATACTTAAGTACTTTTAAAAGCAAGTACTTCTATACTTTTACTTAAGTAAAAATAGTTTTTAACAACTTTCACTTGTAACGGAGTAATATTTGACCAGTAGTACTTTAACTTTCACTCGAAGTGAAGTTGTGTACTTTGTCCACCTCTGAGCATCAGTAATAGTTGATAATCAGAATATAGACATTTAAGCCAAGCATTAATTTAGCTATTCAAACATAAGATGACATAATGTGTCGATGTACAGACTGACAGCTGACGGAAATGCTCAAGCTGGCTTATCAAAAACCAGGAAGTGACTGTGCATATGGTCAATTTAACTATCATTTAACCAACAAGACTGGAAAGAGTGATTATCGAAAAGAGGGCTACAGAAAAAGAGTATGTCGCCAAGACAGATCCACAGCTTTAGCCGCGGTGAAGAGTTGCAGAAGAAGACGCAGAGCTGGATGTTAAAGCACGGCGGTGAAGAAAGCAGAATCTCGCAGTCTTTGTTGTTCAGGAAGGCGCAACCTATAGAGGAACTAGCATAGCTGTTAGTCTACACAAGCGTGGTCAGATGGTGAAGAGTGCCGTGGGTTACACACGTTTCGCTAATGCCTGGAGAGGAAAGCAAACTTCTGAAGGAAGCCATCCTGACCTGTGTGGCTGGTTGATGAACACAGAAGTAGTTCTGGCTCAGAAAATTGCATCTGCTGGATTTTTGTGTTTAAAAATGCTAAATTAGGGCTGTCAAAGATAACATTACCTCATGAGAGGAATCAAAAGAGCAACAAAAAACGACGGTAGAAAGGGTTTAATAACGAATTAAAAATTAATAGTACTTTTGATACATTTTTTAATCCTTTTTTTAATGCCTTAAGCCCTATTTGGATGGTAATTGTTTCTTGTGGGGTCATAAGGTATTTTCATCATTGACAGTGATTTTATTGCCGTCTGAATCCAGAATGTCAGTGTTTTTCTCCCATCACCTGCGTAAAAATCCCCGGCTGAAATACCTACTGTTGTTTTTAGACAAACACAAGGTCGTGTGGTCATTTAATAGCCGTCTGAATCCACATCTCTGAGCTTTCAAGAATATATCACTTCAAAATTCACTGTTTATATCCTTTTTGACCCCTGCTGAGCACCGTACGATTGCGCTACGCTGTCATTTGGATGCATTTTAAACATCTAGGGTGGGTTGCACCAACAAACATTAATCTTAAATCTAGATTAAATCAAGGTTTATCTAATAACTCTGTTGCACCAAACTTTAACCTTGTTTAAAAATAAGCATGTTTACATTTAAACCATCATTTTGATCCTGGATTTAATTTATATTTAAAATAGATTAACTTTAATCCTGCTGCTCCATAACTTTAAGCTTATCAATTATGGATTAATTTTAAACTTAGGCTACATGTGAGGAGGTTTAAATAAAATAAAGTGCACCTACAATTAAACTATGCGGATGATTGAACAGAGATAGAAACAGTGGGTGTGTCGTCAGATCTCAGAGCGGTGTATATTACAAATAAAAATGAAAAATAAAGCAAATTTAGCCGGCAGAGTGTGAGGATCGTGGCGGCCCGTGAGTTTACGCCTGCTAGTCTGTAGCGCTTTATAAAGACAGCTGACATTTTACACGTTTATTTATTTTATTGGCAAGAGCTACTTATGTCAGAGAGAGTTTATGGTGATCAATAAAGAAGGAAATTGAATATTAGTATTGTTGCTGTCAATGGCGAATCCATCATTGCGGCGAAAATTAGTCGTAAATGGAGGTTTTGATTGCAGGTTAAATTCTAATCCCCGATTTGTTAAACTGGGTTGAAAATTAAGTGGTGCAACACAACTCGATTTAAAATAAAGCCTAGATCAACAAATCCTAGATTATCTCTAAACTGAGTTTAATTTAATCTTTGTTGGTGCAACCCACCCCTAGACTTTTATTACTGAAATGCTGGTGAGTATTTACAAGAGAGATATATTTCATCACCGCTCAAAAAATAAAAAGAAGAAAAGCACGTAAACATTTAAAATGGGCCGTTATTACGTCAGCGATTATATCTGTTAAAATAACCACAGCTTTATGTTCACCTCATGTAAATCAGAGGCTGTGTTCACTTATCTATAATAAAATGACATCCTTTATTTTCAGATAAAATACAAGACAGAAAACCATTTTAACTATAATGTGCGTCTATATATCTTCCACTTTTTTAACAGATTTTAATAAGTAGGATATTATTTTCCTATTATTAAATTAAATATGCATTTATTCTTATTATACCAAGCATATGACATTTTATTTACAGCACAATCATGTTATTGAGCACGTGAGTTGATACTCCGAATGCACGAGTTTATCTCTGAGGTGGCTGCACTTTAACAATTACCGTCCGAATAGGGCTTTATACTTTATAAAAGTGTAACAATGTATTATAATAACTGTTTACGATTGTTCATGAGATCTTAAAATGCATTATGAGGTGCACTTCAAGGCATAATTAATGCATTAAAAATACTTTTATCAGGGTTCATACAGACTTTTTCAAGCACTACTTTTTTGGTTGACTACAATCAGAGATCTCACTTATCAAACAATATCTTTATCATCTTTCTAACTCAATGACTGGGTAATTTAACTATTGAAATGTACTATGACAAAGATATAGCTTTCCTCATTCAAATTGAAATTTTCTCTCTCATGAATATATATGATTGACCTGAAGAATGAAAGCTGTATCATATACTATTATATATGAGCAATATTACACTCATAGTCATGCGAAATGCCTCTATTTCTATATCAGATGTGCTGCAGCATTAATGTTTGTGTACAAATATTGTTTTATCAATTAAATTCAACACTAATTTCACATATTGTCTTTCAATAATGTAAGCACTTTTCATAAATATTTTAAATTTGGACTTAAATTAAGTTTTTATTTTATTTAAGCACCTTGTATGAACCCTGTTTTATGATGCATTACACAAAGGCTAGTGTTACCAGATTGTATTAGAGCTAAATTAAGTATTATTCAGTATAATTTTAATCTACTGACAGCCCTGATTAAAATGTATCAAATGAAATGTATCGTCTGGACATTTTTCTTGTTTTAAGAATGTTTTAAAGGATTAGTTCACTTTTAAATAAACTTTTGCTGATAATTTACTCACCCCCATGTCATCCAAGATGTCCATGTCTTTCTTTCTGCAGTCGAAAATAAATTAAGGTTTTGGATGAAAACATTCCAGGGTTGTTCTCCATATAATGGACTTCAATGGACTCCAAACGGTTCAAATGACAGTTTCAGTGCAGCTTCAAAGGGCTTTAAACGACACCAGATGATGAATAAGGGTCTGATCTAGACAAACCATCAGTTTCTGAGAGAAACCCAGCAGTATTTATGCTATTATTTTACCTCTTATCAGACGAACGTGATCATCTCTGAGCTCCGCCATAACTTCCGCTAAGTGAGGTCAAATACGATCATGGTCATAGATGTATACGTAGATGCCTCATTAGCGCTTGCACGGATCAGTAGAATGAGGCATCTACTATTGATATATCTATGACCAGGCTCGTATTTTGACCTCACTTAGCGGAAGTTATGACTGAGCTCAGAGATGATCACGCTCGTCTGATAAGAGGTAAAATAATAGCATAAATACTGCTGGGTTTCTCTCAGAAACTGATGGTTTGGCTTGATAAGACCCTTATTCATCATCTGGTGTCGTTTAAAGCCCTTTGAAGCTGCACTGAAACTGTCATTTGAACCATTTGGAGCCCATTGAAGTCCATTATATGGAGAAAAACCCTGGACTGTTTTCATCCAAAACCTTAATTTCTTTTCGACTGCAGAAGGAAAGACATGGACATATTGGATGACATGGGGGTGAGTAAATTATCAGCAAAAGTTTATTTAAAAGTGAAGGGAAAAACACTCCTTATGAACTGGATCTTTGCGGAAAAACACCCGCCATCACAGATGAGAATAGCTTTCAAGAGGCGTTTGTGCATCTGTGGTCCTTCAGCTGGATAGACAAGAAGCGGTCAGGTGGTCAGTAAGGCGATCTATCAGGCTCTTCTGGAGGAGTTAGCTGTAGAGAGAGAGAGAGAGAGAGAGAGAGAGAGAGAGAGAGAGAGAGAGAGAGAGAGAGAGAGATCTCGACGCTGGGCCTGCGAGCGCTAGACCAGACCATTGATTTACCATGTCGGAGTCACTGTGACAAGCCTCCTCTGAGTCCTGTGTGGGGAGGGGAGACAGAGGGCTCTCCTCGTACTCCTCCTCCTCTGACTCCGCCTCTCCCAGGGCGTTTGAGCCGCGGGTCAGGAAGTCTGAACGCGTCCGTGCCATTCGGGCTTTTTTATGACCCGGTCGGCCAACCTAATCAACCAAATGATAATTAAACCTCGTACATCAGGGTCAGGTGACCCCACCAAGGCAGAAAGAGCTCAAAGACAAACGCATTCATTAAAGGGTTAGTTCACACAAAAATGAAAATTCTGTCATTAATTACTGACCCTCATGTCGTTCGACACCCGTCAGACCTCCGTTCATCTTCAGACACAAATGAAGATATTTTAGTGTAAATCTGATGGCTCTGAAAGGCCTCCATTGGCTCAATGCACTTTACACTCTCAAGACCCTTAAAAGACACTAAAGACGTCATTACAAAGTCCATCTCACTACAGTGGCTCTAAAATAACTTTATGAATCGGCGAGAATATTTTTTGTGCGCAAAAAACCCCCTAAATAACGACTTATATAGTGATGACGATTTCAAAACACGGCCTCATGAAGCTTCGAAGCGTTATGAATCAGTGAGTCGAATCATGATTCGGATCGTGTGTCAAACCGCTGAATCGACTCAGTGATTCATAACGCTTCGAAGCTTCATGAGGCCGTGTTTTGAAATCGTCATCACTATATAAGTCATTATTTAGGGTTTTTTTGCGCACAAAAACTATTCTCGCCGATTCATAAAGTTATTGTAGAGCCACTGTAGTGAGATGGACTTTGTATCGACGTCTTTAGTGTCTTTTAAGGGTCTTGAGAGTGTAAAGTGTGCCAATGGAGGCCTTTCAGAGCCATCAGATTTACACTAAAATATCTTCATTTGTGTCTGAAGATGAACGGAGGTCTGACGGGTGTCGAACGACATGAGGGTCAGTAATTAATGACAGAATTTTACTTTTTGGGTGAACTAACCCTTTAATGAGAGGGGGGGGGGGGGGATCCTGAGGTTTGTGAGATGATGTTTAAAATCTAGGGCTGTCAAAAGATTAATCGCGATAAATCACATCCAAAATAAAAGTTTGTGTTTACATAATATATGTGTGTTCTCTGTACTAATTATTATTTATATATAAATACACACACATTCATGTATATATTTAAGAAATATTTCCATGTATATGCTGTATATACATTTATATAATCTATAATATATATAAGTATAAATGTTTTATATATAAAAATAATATTTATTTCTTAAATATATACATGCTTGTGTGTGTATTTATATATAAATAATAATTAACAGAGTACACACACATATATTATGTAAACACAAACTTTTATTTTGGATGCGATTAATCGCGATTAATCTTTTGACAGCCCTAATAAAATCATGACCTAAAGTGCTTCTCTTACCTCGCTCTTAGTGGATTTGTAACCCAGGAGGTTCACTTCATCCTGGACTCCTGGTGTTTTCCCTGGATTGGCCGAGCCCTTATCCAGCCTAAATGAAGTTCAAGGGTTACAGGGTGTCTGATAGAAGATTTTTAAGCCTTTTTAAGAAAATTGAAGGAATAAAGTGAAGGGACTGGACAATTAATCACATTTTTAAGCATGATTACAATTACATAATCGTTCAAAACGCAATTAACAAAAGAAAAGAGAAAAGAAAAAAAGTGCCCTTGCATTATTCTTCATGCTTAAGATGATTTCTTTCTTTCTACATCTTAGAAATATCTTAAGGGTTTTTGTATTGTTTTAGCTTTAGTATAACATAATGCTTTTGCTTTTTTGTGCTCTTGGTTTAGGGGTTGCATTGGTTGTCTTCCCGGTCATAAGTGACCGGACACTTAAAAATTAAAACTTCCTCCACCCCAGTAAAACCAATGCAATTTATTTTTCTTCAATAATATTTTTTCTTTTTAATTTTGTATTTTGAGATGATTTGATGGTTTTAAGATTTGAAGCCTCTAATTCACATTGAAGTGAATTCTCAAGCCTCTATGGAGATGCTTGAGAATTCACTAGTTCTCTTTTGAACACATTTAATGATTTTTTTTTTGATGGATTTGAATATATATATTTAAAAAATCTCAGACTATTCATTATAAAGTTTTAGATATTTTTTTGTTAGAAATATAGATTTTTTCTGTGAATGTGTGTTTTTGCAGATTTCCCATTCATTTCCTATGGTGGTCATTTTTGACCAAAGGGTTTTTTTTACAACCAATTAGCATGCTCGAATCATGACCCCAATGTTTTTGTGTTTACATACCTAATGCTAGAAAAGTCACCAAGTTTCATATCATTCTGATGAAGCTGTGATTTTTAAAATTTCAAAACAAAAAATGTTCAAGTCAGAAATGACCGAAGAGCACCAGAGGGTTAAAAAAAGAAACCAAACCAGTGTATAGTTGACATTCGAGGCTTAATGCTTTAGAAAAGCAATAAAGGAAGAGTGTTTTCAGCTCGTTATTTTCATATAAAACTATGGCATATAGTTGCTTCAAACAATGGTATAAAGCTATTCAAAACATCATTCAATGTAAATTGTGATAATCGTAATTAATAAATCGCAAATATTAAGCACACTTGATGGCAAATTAATAAAATTACTGCATATTTTGAGATTTTATGGCATTAGTTGACCTCTCAGGAATATTAATAGAAGTGGTATATTATGAAGCGCGTTATAGTTAATGTTTATTGTTATATAATAGATGGTTAGACTCTAACTGCTGTTAGATAACGTGAGCAGCACTGCTAAAGCTACGATATCCAGATGCTATCGGTCATATTTCAACAGTTTTTAGTCTCTCTGAGATCTTTCTGTAAAAAGCATTTCTATGAAGTAGCCCATTCAAGGAATAACGTACAGCGCCTGTGAATAATGAATATGAATAACGCCTGGATAAAAAGAGTTGAATTAAATTGGTTGCCCTGTTTTTTTAAACACTATTTAAAACTTCTTTCTTGGGTTCAATTCTGCATATGCTAGAATCATTCATTTATATTCACATGTTGTGTATGCGAGTATCATAAAATCACATGAGGACGTTATCAACATTTAAATTATAAAATAAATGACCACTATAACCAGTAGATGGCGGAAGAGGAACACTTATTAGCTCATTTTTTCTCTTTTTTTTTGGAATTAATTTGTATAGATCATCAAATCACTATTATAACATTAAAATATCTATTTTTGTTACTTTATTTGTACTGAAGTGTGAAATATATGCTAATTTTAGGGAAAATCACAGTCTCATGAAAAACTTTGTTTGTTATGACGAGAGGATTTGTAGATAATGGGAAGATTTGTGAACTTGCACTAAAATTCATTCAGCGTTTAGAGACTATAAAACTTGTTTTGATCGATATGGATTCTCATTCCTGGTAAATTAAACATATGACCGGTCATTATTTTCACCAGAAATGCCTGTGATTTGCTACAACACTCAACGCTGTAAAAGCATGCACACACATGAACCCAAATAAAATCACTCAAAAACAACATTAATCAACATTATAAAATGCTACTGTAAAGCCTAGTCGAAGTCGATGTATATTGTGTTAATATTTAGCAGAAATTGCTGCAAATATAGTGAAACTGCTGTCTGTCCTGCTTAATCCTGCTCCATGAACCATGTGACCGCGAGATCAAAGCGTGTCGCAACTCTTTTTCTATGGCTCTGGCCAAAATAATTTTCATGTTTATCAATATTTAAAGACACCGTCTCAAAAAGCCTCTCGCTAGGTTTGACATTCATTACATCTTAAATTTGTTTCACAAAGCCATCGTCTGACTTCAAAAGACTTGGCTAATAGTAGAAAAGTCAAATGACCTTTTTTAATGCATTTCTGACAGCAAGTGTCCACCTTTGTTCTATAGGAAAGGGTAACTTGCTAGGTAATTATGTTTGTGTTAGAGAAAAGAAAAAAAGCAGTGTTAATTTTGACAGCAAATTTTGATTTAGTTTTAGTCATATTTTAGTCGCCTGAATTGTTTTTAGTTTTAGTCTAGTTTTAGTCAACTAAATATCATAAGATTTTAGTCTAATCTACAGTAGATTTAGTCTCCTAAAAACGAATGAGTTTAGTTAAATTTTAATACATTAAGCATTTGAGCGACATTTAATTTTGACATCATTTTGTTTTTGACACACGAAAGAGCTCAATCCACTTTTTTGTTTGTTTTTTTAAAAACATCTATATAGTTTTTATAACTTTGTATTTCTGTTTTAGTTAGTAGGCCATATCAGGTAAAGCTAAAGCTTCAAATAAGTTTTTTTTCTTCTTTTTTTTTCAGTTAACATTTATTTAATTTCAAGTAATTATTTTTTTAATGGTTTTAGTGAACTATTATAACCCTGATACTTTATTGAATATGTGTCAAATACTGGTCTTTCCTCCTGACTATGAATTAAATGGGAATGAAATTAAATATAGTTTATTGTGTAACCAAATACGAATATATAATGCGTGACTTTTAATTACAAACAAGCTTGAAATACACATTGACTCTTATTTTGAAATGTCTGCGCCTTACTATTGCAGTTTGCAGGAGCTCATTCAAGTTCAGGAGATAAAATATGCATTGTTACAACCGTCTAAAACACATTACTATATAAACATTGTAAAGTAAACATTGTCATTATTCATCAGCATTAGTTCATAAACAATTGCCTGGCATAAATGTGTGTTATTGATTGATTGAGCCGCTCTGAAGCGCTGGATTGGGGATGAGCCGTGTTTTCCAGCCGTTAGATCAGCATCTGTTACACAGGACATCAGTTCTGACTGGATCTCTTCCCTAATCATTTTCCTCTCAAAAACATTTTCCTCTCGTTTTTATTTGCTGACGAAAATGACAGTAGGTTTTCGTCATAGTTTTTGTCATCCAACACTAGTTTTTATTTAGTTATCGTCTCGTTTTCGTCAGTGAAAAAAGGTTGTTGACGAAAATTACGATGAAAATTATTCGTCAACGAAATTACATGAATATGAAATAACTTCATGAACTATTTGCCTGGAGGTCAAGCTCACTTACTTTGAGAGGGAAGCCTTGGCCTTCGGAGAAAAGAAAATGTTCCCGGGTCTCTCGGACATGCCGACGTTGACATTCTGAGTGGACGGTTTCTTGTTTATTCTCTTCCTGGCTTCATCTCCTCTGGATTCCAGGGTCAACTTCGGCGCCCATCCTTCGGCTACACTGCGGCTGTCCTTCGGTCGCTCTCTGAAGATGGACGGAGGAGCTTCCTTCTCCGGGACTAGCGGCTGGGATCTGAGGTCAGGCTCCGGCTGGGCTATGGGAGCAGGTCCTCTGTCCGTAGGGAATCGGTCTGGTCTTCCTCCAGAGCCTTCTTGCCTACTCTGCTCGATCTTCTGCAGAGCCTCGACCCTCTGCTTCTCAAACATCTCCCTCTCGTGTTGGGCGAAATGCCTCCGTTGTTCTTCCAGGGCGTGCGTCTGCTGACGGATCTGCTCCATCATCTCCTTCTCATTCTGCTGCTGAAGGTGTTTCTGACGCTCTTGCTTTTCCTCGTTAAGCTTCTCCAGCTTTTCCAGCACATAAAGGCTGGCGCTGCTTGGCTGTGCTGGGCTGGTTTGGACGGCACTATCTTTGACTTCAGGAGGCTTCACGTCCGCTTCATTCAAGAGGCTTTCCTTCTGCATGCTAATGACCACAACCATGGGTCTTCGAGTGGACTCCTTGTCTTTCCTGGGGATCGGGGTGACCGAATTCATGGTAGACTTTGTGAGAAGAGAGCTGCTTTCGGATGGAGGGGAGTAGAAAGTAGGGAGTGAGTTCGGTATTCTGGGAGGTTGGCCGGCTGGTTCTGGTAAGATATAATAATAATAATAAACTTTATTTTATATAGTGCCTTTAAATGTTACATCTCAAAGCACTTTACATAAAAATATGAATTAAAAAACACATAACATTGCAGGCAGTAAAAAAAATAATAAAAATAGACAAATGAATCACATAAAAGCTATCCTAAAATAATGTGTTTTAAAGGGTTAGTTCACCCAAAAATGAAAATTCTGTCATTAATTACTGACCCTCATGTCGTTCGACACTCCGTTCATCTTCAGAAGAGAAATTAAGATATTTTAGTGTAAATCTGATGGCTCTGAAAGGCCTCCATTGGCTCAATGGCACGGTTCACTCTCAAGACCCTTAAAAGGCACTAAAGACGTCGTTACAAAGTCCATCTCACTACAGTGGTTCTACAATAACTTTATGAATCGGCGAGAATAGTTTTTGTGCGCAAAAAAACCCTAAATAACGACTTATATAGTGATGACGATTTCAAAACAAAGCATCATGAAGCTTCGAAGCGTTATGAATCAGTGAGTCGATTCATGATTCGGATCGCGTGTCAAACTGCTGAAATTTGGCGATTCAAACCGCTGAATCGACTCAGTGATTCATAATGCTTCAAAGCTTCATGATGCTTTGTTTTGAAATCGTCATCGCTATGTAAGTCGTTATTTAGGGTTTTTTTGCGCACAAAAACTATTCTCGTCGCTTCATAAAGTTATTGTAGAGCCACTGTAGTGAGATGGACTTTGTAACGACGTCTTTAGTGCCTTTTAAGGGTCTTGAGAGTGTAAAGTGCATTGAGCCAATGGAGGCCTTTCAGAGCCATCAGATTTACACTAAAATATCTTCATTTGTGTCTGAAGATGAACGGAGGTCTGACGGGTGTCGAACGACATGAGGGTAAGTAATTAATGACAGAATTTTAATTTTTGGGTGAACTAACCCTTTAAATAAAGATTGAAAAACACTAAGGGATTCTGCATTCCTAATCTCAGAGGGCAGGGAATTCCACAACTTAGGAGCCAAAGAAGAAAAAGCCAGATCACCCATAGTTTTCAACCGTGTTGTTTGGACATTTAAAAGACCAGCTTCAGAGGAGCGTAGAGCACGTGTTGGCGTATAGAGGGTTAAAAGCTCACACAAATATTGAGGGGCCAAATTATTCAAGGCCTTATACGTGAGCATTAGGATTTTAAAATCGATATGAAAACTAACAGGTAGCCAGTGCAATTTTTCAAGGATTGGAGTGATGTGCTCCCTTGCACTGGTCCTAGTTAGAAATCTAGCAGCTGAATTTTGTACCAACTGTAATTTGCTCAGGGTAGCTTTAGAAGCTCCAGCCAGCAATGCATTACAGTAATCAATGCGTGAAAAAACAAAAGTGTTGATTAAAGGGTTAGTTCACCAAAAAATGAAAATTCTGTCAATAGTTACTTACCCTCATGTCGTTCGACACCCGTCAGACCTCCGTTCATCTTCGGAAAAGAAATTAAGATATTTTAGTGTAAATCTGATGGCTCTGAAAGGCCTCCATTGGCTCAATGCACTTTACACTCTCAAGACCCTTAAAAGGCACTAAAGACGTCGTTACAAAGTCCATCTCACTACATTGGTTCTAAAATAACTTTATGAATCGGCGACAATAGTTTTTGTGTGCAAAAAAAACCCTAAATAACGACTTATATAGTGATGACGATTTCAAAACACGGCCTCATGAAGCTTCGAAGCGTTATGAATCAGTGAGTCGAATCATGATTCGGATCGCGTGTCAAACAGCCAAACTGCTGAAATTTGGCGATTCAAACCGTTGAATCGACTCACTGATTCATAACGCTTCGAAGCTTCATGATGCCGTGTTTTGAAATCGTCATCACTATGTAAGTCGTTATTTAGGGTTTTTTTGCGCACAAAAACTATTGTCGCCGCTTCATAAAGTTATTGTAGAACCACTGTAGTGAGATGGACTTTGTAACGACGTCTTTAGTCCCTTTTAAGGGTCTTGAGAGTGTAAAGTGCATTGTGCCAATGGAGGCCTTTCAGAGCATCAGATTTCAACTAAAATATCTTCATTTGTGTCTGAAGATGAACGGAGGTCTGACGGGTGTCGAACGACATGAGGGTCAGTAATTAATGACAGAATTTTCATTTTTGGGTGAACTAACCCTTTAACTGTTCTGCCACAGAGAAAGTCAACATCGGACGTAATTTTGCAATGTTTTTCAGATGAAAAAATGATGCTTTGACTGTGTTACGAACCTGTACCAGTTATATCAGTTTCCCGAGCCACAGAGGGCAAAGCGGACACAGGAACGCTGGAGAACACATCGTGCTGGTCCGGCGCAGATGAAGGAGAACCGAGGTCCTCTGGTTCGGCACAAGGTGCCTTGTCTTTAAAATACTCATCTATATTGAGTAGCTCAAAGCTGCCTTTGGAGCTCTGGCTATCTGGAGTACCCTGAGGAGTGTGTGCGACCTCCATCTCTTCCGAAGGAGACGCCCCTCCAGTGGAGCGCACCTTGAGAAGCTCCAGGCTAAATTTGGCCTGCTCCAGTTCCCGCATCCGTCGGCTTTCCCGTTTGGCCCGGGTCCTCTGGTTGGGATCCTCCAGAGTGCGCGGTCTTTCTCGGATCGCCACATCAGAAGTCGCTTGTACTATTGGCGTACCTTCGGTCTCCATCTCCTCCAAGAGATCTCCACTGAGGACCTGTTTGCTCCTGTCCTGCTCCTCATAGGAGTCTTCCCACAAACCCATGTCTCTAAGCTTGTCCTCTTCTGTTAACAGACTGGTTTTTCCATTCGGCAGCTGAGTGGCTTTTAATCTCTGCTCTTGAAGTTCTCTGAATCTGAAAATTTCAAGACAATCCCAGTTATTTCAGCAAAAGCCCACCTCTTTATAGTCAGTCCCTCCAGAAAAACGTGATTATGCGATCGCATGATTTAATGCACAAGTCCGCATATTTATGTGGGGGCCGCATTTGTTCAAATACGCCGCATAAATTGCCTATTTCCACGTGCAAAATATGCGTGGCTAGCATGATTTCATAATCCCCGCATTTTCGTTGCAAAAAAGTCATATATATAAGCAGAAAGTTTAAAAATGTTTGTTTACTTCACACAAGAGCCGCCATTTCCCCCTATTGCCATGGGAACGTTTTGAAGTGACGTAATTACCCGACGCGAACGTCATCGAAAAGCTGCAAACCCTGTGGTGAAACCATAGATATCGGTGAAACCATGATGAAGCACGCAAATACACATCTGCCAACAAAAATAACAGCAAAAGATCCCGCAGAGCAGTTTCCCAGTGTGTTGACCGATTTCAAAACACAGCATCATGAAGCTTCGAAGTGTTATGAATCAGTGAGTCGATTCAGCAGTTTGGAGCGTTATGAATCAGTGAGTCGATTCAGCGGTTTGGAGCGTTATGAATCAGCGAGTCGATTCAGCGGTTTGGAGCGTTATGAATCAGTGAGTCGATTCAGCGGTTCAGAGCGTTTTGAATCAGTGAGTCGATTCAGCGGTTTGGAGCGTTATGAATCAGTGAGTCGATTCAGCGGTTTGGAGCGTTATGAATCAGTGAGTCGATTCAGCGGTTTGGAGCGTTATGAATCAGTGAGTCGATTCAGCGGTTCAGAGAATTATGAATCAGTGAGTCGATTCAGCGGTTTGGAGCGTTATGAATCAGTGAGTCGATTCAGCGGTTTGGAGCGTTATGGATCATTGAGTCAATTCAGCGGTTCGGAGCGTTATGAATCAGTGAGTCGATTCAGCGGTTTGGAGCGTTCGTTATGAATCAGTGAGTCGATTCAGCGGTTTGGAGCGTTCGTTATGAATCAGTGAGTCGATTCAGCGGTTTGGAGCGTTCGTTATGAATCAGTGAGTCGATTCAGCGGTTTGGAGCGTTATGAATCATTGAGTCGATTCAGAGGTTTGGAGCATTATGAATCAGTGAGTCGATTCAGCGGTTTGGAGCGTTATGAATCAGTGAGACGATTCAGCGGTTTGGAGCGTTATGAATCAGTGAGTCGATTCAGCGGTTTGGATCGCCAAAGTCACGTATTTCAGCGGTTTGACACGCGATCCGAATCATGAATCGACTCACTGATTCATAACGCTTCGAAGCTTCATGATGCCGTGTTTTGAAATCGTCATCACTATATAAGTCGTTATTTAGGTTTTTTTTGCGCACAAAAACTATCCTCGTCGCTTTATAAAGTTATTGTAGAGCCGCTGTAGTGAGATGGACTTTGTAACGACGTCTTTAGTGCCTTTTAAGGGTCTTGAGAGTGTAAAGTGCATTGAGCCAATGGAGGCCTTTCTGATCCGTCGGATTTACACCAAAATATCTTTCTATACGGAGGTCTGACGGGTGTCGAACGACATGAGGGTCTGTCATTAATGACAGAATTTTCATTTTTGGGTGAACTAACCCTTTAAGAGATTGCACTTTGTGCATTGGAAGCACTCAAATGTCTGTTTTGTAAAGCTACCTCTATAAAACAGGAAGTTATTTATTCCTTTTTTCAGAAGTTGTAGCATATTCCTTTTGTAAAGCTACAGAACTTGTTTGACTCAATGTTTTGTAAATTTGAGCCGTGTGTTTATTAAGGTCTTCAATAAAACAAGATGAGAACTTAAATATTCCCAGCACTGCCTTTTTTCTCTTTTCATCAAACCGCAGTTTTTGCAAGTTCGTTATTGCATAAAATTGCATAAATATCCCGCATTTTCCATCGCATTTTTTAAGAAAACGTGCCGCATAATCAAGAAAAAAGCATTTTTCTGGAAGGACTGTTTAGTAGGAACTCAGGATGTTTGTATAGTGCTTTTCAAAGGCACAACGATTGATTCAAGACAGCTTTAAAATCATGATGCTATGTTCATAATATCTACATGCTTTATAGTCACATTTTGCAGATTAGAGCTATAGGGTGTAGGGCGATAATAAAGTTAAAATTTTGCAACAATATAAAGAATCAAGCAGAGATTTGCTATTAGGGATGAGTCACGATATTCGAATATTCGATTAATTGGTTAATTTATTATAGAATATCGAATAGCTGCGATTATCGTCTAAAAAAATCCCCATGTTTGTATTAATACTGAATTAATTATAATTTAGACTACTTTTAATATATGGCTGGGTGACAATAAAGTATAATATATAGGGCTGTCAAAAGATTAATCGCGATTAATCGCATCCAAAATAAAAGTTTGTGTTTACATAATATATGTGTGTGTACTCTGTTAATTATTATTTATATATAAATACACACACAAGCATGTATTTTTTATATATAAAACATTTATATTTATATATATTATAGATTATATAAATGTATATACAGTATATACATGCAAATATTTCTTAAATATATACATGAATGTGTGTGTATTTATATAGAAATAATAATGAGTACACACACATATATTATGTAAACACAAACTTTTATTTTGGATGTGATTAATCGCGATTAATCTTTTGACAGCCCTAATAATATAATATTTCATTTTGGTGACAATATAAACAATAAAAATACCAATAAAACTGTTAGTACAGGGTTCCTTTGTTTCCAAACTTAAATCGTCTATGCTTAATGTTGGATATATAAACCCGAAGAAGAACATTTTCAATTAAAAATTGTTTGTATAAGCAACTTTCACAATAAATGTATGTGATCAGCGTACGTACTGCGTTAAGTATACTGCCTTACAACCCCAGTGAGTGAGATATAGTTTCTCAACTATAGTGAGAAAAACTCACTAGAAAGATATAAAGCAAACATATACTACAATTCTGGAAAGTATGTATACGGCAAGGAAGGAGAGAAACATTTAGAAATTAAAGGGTTAGTTCACCCAAAAATGAAAATTCTGTCATTAATTACTGACCCTCATGTCGTTGGACACCCGTCAGACCTCCGTTCATCTTCAGACACAAATGAAGATATTTTAGTGTAAATCTGATGCTCTGAAAGGCCTCCATTGGCTCAATGCACTTTACACTCTCAAGACCCTTAAAAGACACTAAAGACGTCGTTACAAAGTCCATCTCACTACAGTGGTTCTACAATAACTTTATGAAGCGACGAGAATAGTTTTTGTGCGCAAAAAACCCCTAAATAACGACTTATATAGTGATGACGATTTCAAAACACGGCCTCATGAAGCTTCGAAGCGTTATGAATCAGTGAGTCGAATCATGATTCGGATCGCGTGTCAAACTGCTGAATCGACTCAGTGATTCATAACGCTTCGAAGATTCATGATGCCGTGTTTTGAAATCGTCATCACTATATAAGTCGTTATTTAGGGTTTTTTTGCGCACAAAAACTATTCTCGCCGATTCATAAAGTTATTGTAGAGCCACTGTAGTGAGATGGACTTTGTATCGACGTCTTTAGTGTCTTTTAAGGGTCTTGAGAGTGTAAAGTGTGCCAATGGAGGCCTTTCAGAGCATCAGATTTACACTAAAATATCTTCATTTGTGTCTGAAGATGAACGGAGGTCTGACGGGTGTCCAACGACATGAGGGTCAGTCATTAATGACAGAATTTACATTTTTTGGGTGAACTAACCCTTAAAACCGTTAGAATGTTCGGTAGACTTTATCCAGATTTGCGTTGTCTTTTTAGTCTCTGAAATTTTCAGCGGACCCCTTAGAACCTTCTGGAGGAGTTTGAAAACCCCTGGCCTGGTCCATTATAGAGTAAGCAAGAGAGTAAAGTAGCTTGAGCTGAGAGCATCACTCTGTGTAAAGTACCTCTGCCTCGCCAGATAGCCTCTACTCGTTGCTTGCAGATGGATAGTGACATCCCGCTGGCGGAGATAAAGCTCTCTGGCCCGGTGTTTTCTCCATGCAGTCTGGATCCGGATGGCCGCCCCCTCTCGCCGATACAGCCTCCAGTTTCTCTGGATCACCACAGCTGCATCCCTCCACAGCAGGAGTCTCCGCCTCTCTCTAAAGCCTCTCCAGGCGGACTGAAGACAGATCGCTGCCCCCTGCTGGACACGCGTGGCATACTCAAGCCCATTCTGTGACGACTGACAGCTCCTCCACCAGCTCTGCATGAGACAACAGCAAAGCCGGGTTTGTATAAAACAGGGTTCCCGCTCTTTTTCAGCAACCATTTTCCAGTACATTTTCAATTTTACAACGGCAGGAATAAAAGACAAGGATCATGCCAAACATTTAAAAGCCGTAGTTTATTGCCATTACTTAACAATCCAGCATTTTTCAACATGAGCTCTTAATCATACATTATGACTATGGAAGCTTGTTTACACCACAGAATAGAAAGAAAAGGTAATTGTGACTTTGTATCTCGCTATTCTGACTTTCTCGTAATTGCGAGTTTACATATGTGATATAAACGCGAAAACTGACGCAATTCTTTTTTCCTCAGAATTGGACTTTATGACTTGCAATTGCATTTTAGATCTCACAATTCTGAGAAAAGAAGTCAGAATTACAAGACATAAACTCGCAACTGCGCAAAAAAGTCAATTGTGAAGAAAAGACTTGCGAGTTTATATCACGCAATTCTGACGATATCTTGCAATTCTGACTTTATAACACACAAATGTGACTTTATATCAAAATGATGTGATTAGGTAGCAGCTTACAAGTTAACATTCACTGCATAATTTGAGCAGTTATAGCATTAGCATTAGCATTAGCTAACGGCTGCAAGTGGCAACACAAGACTAAACATCATTATTCAAAATACTACTCACACGCATCAAACACTTCTGCAACTAGCGCTAATTGTTTGGGCCAGCGATAAACTCTTTATACTCGGCTAAAGAAATCACTTTTTTTTTAAAGAATTTTCCCAGACAACAACAAGATTTTCCAGGACATTTTATATTTTCTCTAATTTTCCATGTGTTTTCCAGGAAGAGTGGGAACCCTGATAAAAGAGTCACTGGGTTGTTTTCACATGCACTTTTTTTTAGAAAATCAGTACTAAATGCTAAACAAACATCTTACTACTTTGAGAAAATACCAAGATGTCAATGTAAATATGTATAATATTAAAAAAAAAGGATAGATTTAAAGGTGCACTATGTAACTTTTCCGTCCGCTAGAGGTCGCCTGTTCAAAACAAAGGCGTAGTTTGATGACGCCACGTTTGAGCGCAGAATCTTGGGACATGTGGGGCCTGTACCACGATGGTAGTTTAACAAACTCAGGGTTACAGGATAAGTTTCAAGTTGACAAAACCAAAACAATCTATTCAGGCTTTGTTGGTCCCATGATGCTGATCATCAGCTTTCTCTGTCAACTCAGGCTTTGATCCTGAGTTTAGCTGTGACATCAGTAGTGAACAGCCAATCACATGCTGTGGATCAGTGAAACTGAGATTGATTTCTCTCTTCTGCAGAATATTACAAGATTGAAAATATTAAGAATTTAAACAAATTTACACAGGAAGAAGAAAAGAGCTGTCTATGAAAGAGGACAACTTTAAGTAAAATCTTACTTAATCAGTGCAAGTAAATGTTATGAAGTTAGTTTACTTGATATATAGAGAGAATTGAACATTTCAACTCAAATGTAGTCATTTTATAGCTTTATTTATTGATTTTAAAGCTTATTTGTATGACCTTTATATTAATTTTAACTTAATTAATGATTGATTAACTAAAATGATACATGCGTAATTGATTAAGGGTATAATAATTACATAAATGATATCTAAGTCATTAAAAAGTATTATTATTATAAATAAGCAATGTTTAAAGCCAGAGGCTTTAGTCTTTAAAAAACATTTGCTATGTAGTGACCTTTAACTTGGAGTAGAAACTGGGGGAGTGGCTTCATTGCATCATAGATGTGTCACTTTGCTCACAGCTGATTGGTCTAATTTCAGTTTGAGATCTCTTATCCAGAACATAACCTGCCCTGGAGCAGGTTAGCCGTGGAGCGCAAGTTACTATGGAGATGAACACTGCTAAAAGCCAAACCACTTTAATGGTACCTAAAACCCAGGATTGGCACAAACTAAGCTTAAACATATCTGGCTAGCCAGCTAAACCAGCTTCATGGTACAGGCCCCAGGTCTTCACCAACGCCTGTGTGTTCTCTCAGCGGCTGCTATGACACTTGTTCACACCGCAGTGAGAGTAAAGCGTTTCTGCAAAATAAAACAGGAAACCGAGGGGAACGCGGATATGATGTCATCAACAGGCCACGCCCTCACACATCCCAGTTCCTCGGGTAAAATAGCAATTTCTCACGATTTACAAATAGTTGGAAACATTTGGGATATTGTAAGTACTCAACTGAACAAAATACATAACACTGGCCTAGTGGTTTCTGGATATTTTACTGAAAAAATGTTACATAGTGCAGCTTTAATGTCATAGACTTCCAATACACACTGCAAAAAATGCTTTTCTTACTTAGTATTTTTGTCTTGTTTTCAGTCCAAATATCTAAAAAATCTTACATCAAGAAGCATTTACTAGACAAGCAAAAGTTGTCTTGTTTTGGGGGAAAATAACTCAAAATGAAGTGAGTTTTTGCTTAAAATAAGCTAAATAATCTGCCAATGGGGTAAGAAAAATAATCTTAATTCAAACAGAAAACAAGATTATTTTTCTTACCCCATTGGCAGATTATTTTGCTTATTTTAAGCAAAAACTCCCTTCATTTTGAGTTATTTTCCCCCAAAACAAAACAAAAACTTCTGCTTGTCTAGAAAATGCTTCTTGATGTAAGATTTTTTAAATATTTGGACTGAAAACAAGACAAAAATACTAAGTAAGAAAAGCATTTTTTGCAGTGCAGAAGTGCAATCAAAGTCTATCCACATTGGCTACGTTTACATGGGCACCTTTTGTTTAATTCCGATTGATGAATCAGATAGATATCTGATCTGTAAAACACATGAAGTGACCAGGTGTAAATGTGCGCTACATGTTACAAGCTTTAAATCAGCTTTCACCGCACAAATATATCGTTTTGCATTGTTTGCGCACACCATTCTCCTACACTGCTTCTTTTCTTTGTTTTAAAGAGCAGACTTTTTTTTATTTTTTTTATTTTGGCAGACGCTTTTATCCAAAGCGACTTACAGTGCCCTTATTACAGGGAGAAACATGGAGTAAAGTCAAGGACACACTGGTGGTGACCGCTGGGATCGAACCAGCAACCTTCTGCGTATCAGTTCCATGGTTTAACCCACTGGACCACCATCTCACGGACTTAATCAGACATAATATTGATCGATTTCAGCTCCTATTTAGGAGACGATGAGCACATGAACCGTGGTGTCGTGCTGCTTATATTAATCAAGCAGTAAAAACGGCCCTTTCTGGGGCCAAAACAAGGCGTCTGTGGATGAGAGTCCGAAACAAGGACTGGTGGGACGCTGTCCTGCTCCACTTCACCATGAGGATGATGAGAGGAAGGAGAATTTCAGAATGACACCATATTCAACAACAACAGCTCATTCCACTTGTCATATGTCATTTCCAGTTTCGGGAGTGTTTACATGTCCTCTCGATCGGATTAGGAAAAGTTTAAACCACCCCTTACCAATCCAAATGAAATTTTAATTGGATTTGGCAAATTAATTTCGACTGACGTGGTTGCATGTGACTTTTTTATCGGACATTTTATAATGGGATATTACAATCGGGTTATTAGGGTCCATGTCAACGCAGATATTTTCAAATAAACTACCTTGAATGATGGAACAAACACATTCAGAGTTAAAATATATATTTAATACTAACTCTAACTATTTATGTAAGTACTTCCGCTGTGTACATGTCAAAAGTCTCCCAAGAGTTTCCAGTCATTCATGATAACATTTTAAAAAGCAAAAAATTAGGGCTGTCAAAAGATTAATCGCGATTAATCGCATCCAAAATAAAAGTTTGTGTTTACATAATATATGTGTGTGTACTCTGTTAATAAATACACACACAAGCATGTATATATTTAAGAAAAAATTTTTTTTATATATATAAAACATTTATATTTATATACATTATAGATTATATAAATGTATACAGTATATACATGCAAATATTTCTTAATATATACATTAATGTGTGTATATTTATATATAAATAATAATGAGTACACACACATATATTATGTAAACACAAACTTTTATTTTGGATGCGATTAATCGCGATTAATCTTTTGACAGCCCTACAAAAAATACATTCCCAATTTGAAAAAGAAACAAGACTTTTATTTATGCGACTAAAATAGCAATAGCAGGCCTGATATTTCCAGGCTTCCCACTTCCATTTAAACTATAAGCAGTAAGAATAAATGTGGTACCTGTATCCGACCGGCAGCCTGTCTCATTCTGAGGAAGCTCTTCCTCTCTAGAAGTGCTCTGAAACGCCGCTGGAGATTGATGATCCGACGCAGCACCTCCTGATGGAGCAGGTCTTGTAGCCGCTGCCGCTCTACTTCACGGAGGAACACCTGCCATACACAAGAGACGCGTCACATGCATGCAATTCTGGACATTTCCAACAAGGCCAACCATGAATGGACAGTATGTGTCATCTCAAAGGCATCAGAAAAAGTTACACTGTAGGAATTTAATTAAGTCCGATCACTGCCAGAGGCTGATCGTACCATGGTGCGGCCCACTTGGAACCCTTCGGGAGTGAGATCCACCTGGCTCAGGTACCGTCTGATAGCTTCCTGGCTGGCCTGATGCGTACCCTCAGGTAACAACACATGGAAGTGTCGAGCAAAATCCTGGAGGGCATAAGAAAGATTTTTACAAACTTTAAATGGCACACACACACACTCACTTTCTGAAGTTTCCAGGAAGTGACATTTCTCATTAAGGCCTAGAAAAGCTGGGCAGATTTCAGAACACTAGCATCAGTGTGATGGTATGAAGTCTCCTGGGGGTGGACAGTCTTGGAGGCAGATGCCGTTGTGTATGCAATTATTCCTGGCCACTTTTATTGCAGACTATAGAGAGCCTCTGTGAAGTCAGACTACACCAGCTTCATATCTTACAGGAATTACTGGAGGCCACTAGGCCCATTTTAGGAGGGCTTTAGGGCTTAAATTTCCACCCAGCCCCCATAAAAATGTGCGATTAAGTCTGTAATATGCACACTATTCATATTTCCTTTAAAACTCATATGAAACCGGCGACAGGCTTCGGCTCATCCCCGTAATTTAGTCTGTGTTATTCAGTGTGTTCTTCAATCCGCAGCAGCGCCAAATACATGTGCATTTATTGACAGATTATGATATCTGTGTAGTTCTTTGTCATAAACGTGATTTACATACAGTTCTTCAACATGGTTTTGCATCCACTGTAAAATCTAGGCTTACATTTATTTTTATGAAATTCCTTCCATCTAAATGGCACGAGACTTTGTGACTTTTCCTACTCTTGCTGTACTTCATACTTCAGTGCAATCAAATATTCATTTGATAACACTTTAGTTTAGGGTCCAGTTCTCACTATTAACTAGTCATGCATATTACTATGATAATTAGCTGTTTATTAGTATATATAAAGCACACATTAATGCCTTATTCTACATCCCTTAATCCTAAACTTAACAACTACAAAAACGACCTTACTAAATATTAAATATTAAGCATTAAATTAGGAGTTTATTGAGACAAAAGTGATTAATAGTGCATATGTTCCCCACACTAAAGTGTTACCATTCATTTTATAATAAATCCAAAGCAAAACAGATGAGTGTTCCTCTGCTGCCATCCACTGGTTATTGTGGTCATTTCACATCATTTTCATGTTAAAAGTGTTTGTTTTCCAGCAGAAATCCTCCACTAAAGCATGGCACATTTTCCATGTTATCTCTATAAATGAACATGAGAAAAGTAGATCTTATTTAAAGTTAGTTTTACTGCACAAATGTTATTAATAATAATAGCGTTTAAAACATGTATTGAAACATATTGCCAATCTGGACAATTACAGTAATATGAAGTTTGTCTATATATTAATAGTGAATGTTAGCTGGTTATTTAAAATGATTAGAAATTAATTCAATATTCAGGGATTGACTTGATGGGAAGTGTAGAACCGACTTTATTGTTCAAGCCTACCCTAGTACACAAACAATAAATTAATGTTTTTTTAAATCATACCCACATTGGGTATGATTTCACCCTAATATTAAAATCCTTGAATCGTCTGGGTGCACACTGTGTGATTTACAATAGTCCTTGTTGCTTGTCAGACTGTATGAACATGATCCACCGCTGTAATCGTGTCACACTGTAAGATCTCAGTTGTCATTAATGTCAGACTGTATGATAGTCAAGCCGTGATCAAACAGAAAACTCGTCCGGAGATTTATATCATCAATCAATGATGCGTTCGGTGACGGGATTGAAATGGTGTCTCTAGCTCTCATTTTGGTCATGGTTTGTCTTGAAAATGAAGATAATTTTACGGTCGTCGTAGGAGAAGTCACACCACTTCAGATCTTCAGACACTGCCAGAATGTCGTCTGAAGTCAGATTTGATCGCAGCAGCTGTCGATGAACATGTCAAACTAACGATCAAAGACTACAGATTTTAGCCTAGGATCAGAGGAATCTTTTAGGCCAAAATCACACAGTGTGCACCCGGCTTAAGACACTCAAGTTTCAAAATGTTTTTTAAAGGTTACACTTTATTTTGGGAGCAGCATTTTGTGTTTCAATTCTAATATTCAACATAGTCTTAAAAAAATATAACCATTCTTTTTTTATTTATTTTTCTTGTCATAAGGGCAGAGCAATGGACACAAAAGATGTAAACAGACCCTGATATAAACAGCAGTAATTGTAAGGCTTGAATTATGAAATATTGAATTATTGAAGAGAGATAACGTTCTGTTCAAACTGTCAGTCATTAGGGTGTATTTGATGCTGATAGTCTGGGCTGAATTAATGTTTCTGATGGTAGAAAGTGACCCAAACAACACCATCATCCCCAGACAGCCACACCCAGGACAGGAAATGAACTACAGGAAATAATGATTCAGCTTTGGAACTCCAGAAGATGAGGATAAGGGATCACCCCCTGTGGTGAAAATCAAGTTTTTAATGTTGTTTATATGTCCATGTGGTGTGTTTAATGTGCACATGCATGTCTCTTTAAAACTGCAGTGAACCAAAGACTCAGTCTCAGTCTTTAACAATGTTATGATGAGCTATATGCCTTTTCTAAGGATGCGGATCTGTCTGACTCTGAGATGGTGAACGGGAATATGGTTTGTGTGACATTAGCAACACATTAGCGGTTTGATAACTTGGGCAAGTCAAAGGCTAATCTTATTCATTCCTGTTATGTGCCTGACGTTGTAGCGAGCGATAGATAAAACACATTACCATTCTGACACATTTGTATCCGATCCTGTATAATATATTTCTGGTTCAATCATATATGGCTGAATTAAACCAATATTGCCATTGTGTAGCGTTTGGTTGAGTGGATCAGCCAGTCTCAGCTTCTGTGATTGGCTGGAGGTGGGGCTAATTTGCATATTCGTGAGCCAGCGCATACTAAATGAAGCAAGGGTGTCGAGTTACATTCAAGCTAAGGCATTAAGAAATTATTTTCACAGGGAAAAAACATTTAAATATGTCATTTTGATTAATGAGCTATACAATTATTGACTGCAAGGGAACTTTAAGAAATTAATACTTTTTAACAAGGACGCATTAAATTGCTCAAAACATTATTGAACTTTCTATTCATCAAAATGTATGATTTATCCACAAAACCTTGAGAAGCACTTCTGTTTACAAAATGATTCCTGAGCACCAAATAAGCATATTAGAATGATTTTTGAAGAATCATGTGACAATATTTCACAATATTACTGTATTTTTGATCAAATAAATGCAGTCTTGGTCAGCTGAGGAGATTTTTTTTGTCAAACTTTTGTACAGTAGAGAACATCCCACACTTTTAGACTCAGGCTTGAGATGTTAAAGGGGTAGTTCAGCACCGGGAAGATGAATGTGTGTTTAAACTGGGTCATTTATGTAGAAGAAATGTGAAATTATTTTTGAATTTGGTGCCTTCTAGACTGAGAAAAGACAGAAAATGTATTTTTGTCTCATGTGGATGAAAGACAACAACTCCCAGAATGCACTTGCTCAACGAGGCCACTCCTAAAGCCACGGCTACTGGTTATCACTTGCCCACCATGACACCGCCACACCATCGTTTTGATATTCATAGTAATAAAATAATTTCGTTCAGTTAGAGAATAAACACTACAATTCAAAACTGAACGTGTCTTTTCAATAAAGTGTGAGTGAGCCGAACGAAAGTCCTGTCACAGACGCAGCAGGAGTCAGATTTCATTCCTCACGAGAGAAGAGCAGAGCAGAGCTGAGGTAAGTCAGTTTTCAGATCATGTCTATGGAAGCTTAACTTTCACAGGAATTCATTGAAAAGTTGAAGCACTCTTTGCTCTGCACCGCTCTGTTATTAATGCCCGATCCGAGCGGCCGAGCTCATTTACATTCTGAGAGTGAGATCCTCCGCTGTGGGTGGGTTGATAACATGCAGAACTAGCTCCTCTAGTCTCTAGCCTATGGCCAAAACATCCTCAGATGACTCAAAATGACGATATTTGCGTCATCTGAGGATTTTTTTCCAGAAATAAAATGCATAATTCTCTCGTCTCAGGGGGACATGGGCAGTGATAATTTTGACAGCAAAGTTTGATTTAGTGTTAGTCATAGTCTTTTGACTAAAATGCCATTTAGTTTTAGTCATATTTTAGTCGCCTGAATTGTTTTTAGTTTTAGTCTAGTTTTAGTCTACTAAAATCTAATGAGTTTAGTTAAATTGTAATACATTAAGCATTTGAGCTCCATTTAATTTTGACGTCATTTTGTTTTTGACATTAAAAATACACGAAAGAGCTCAATTCACTTTTTTGTTTGTTTTTAAAAAAAAAAAAAACATCTATATAGTTTTTTTAACTTTGTATTTCTGTCTTAGTTAGTAGGCCATATCAGGTTAAGCTAAAGCTTCAAATAAGGGTTTTTTTTATCGTTTTTTTTTATTTCAGTTAACATTTATTTAATTTCAAGTAATTCTTTTTTTCATGGTTTTAGTGAGCTATTATAACCCTGATACTTTATTGAATATGTGTCAAATACTGGTCTTTCCTCCTGACTATGAATTAAATGGGAATTCAATTAAATACAGTTTATTGTGTAACCAAAAACGAATATATAATGCGTGACTTAATTACAAACAAGCTCGAAATACACATTGACTCTTATTTTGAAATGTCTGCGCCTTACTATTGCAGTTGCAGGAGCTCATTCAAGTTCAGGAGATAAAATATGCATTTTTACAACTGTCTAAAACACATTACTATGTAAACATCATAAAGTAAACATTGTCATTATTCATCAGCATTAATTCATAAACAATTGCCTGGCATAAATGTGTGTTATTGATGGATTGAGCCGTTCTGAAGCGCTGGATTGGGGATGAGCCGTGTTTTCCAGCCGTTAGATCAGCATCTGTTACACAGGACATCAGTTCTGACTGGATCTCTTCCCTAATCCTCCCTCCCTAACATTTGCCTCTCGCTTTTATTTGTTGACGAAAATGACAGTTGATTTTCATCATAGTTTTCGTCATCCAACACTAGTTTTTATTTAGTTATCGTCTCGTTTTCGTCAGTGAAAAAAGGTTGTTGACGAAAATTATTCATCAACGAAATTAACACTGGACATTAAGTACCATAATTCAAATATACTACCGGGTTTCTACTGATACAAAGCTTAATGCTAAATCACTGAAGTAACCCTTTCAGTGTTTCTTTAGGAGAGATTAGTGTGTGTGTAGTCTCACCTGAAAAGTGTACTTGATACTGTAGCCAGATTGTCGGATCCGCACGGTTTCCAGCATGCCTGTGTAGCGAAGCTGCCTCAGCACCAGGACATCATTAAAACGCAGAGGCAGCTGAAAAGCAGCAAGGACGTGTCAAACAGTAACAACACACATGTGTAAACAAGACATGATGCATTCACCTGGACTCACACACCTTCTCTGCATTTGATCGGATGCACTTCACAAAGTACGGCTCTGATTGCCCAAGCGTCTCCATCAGCTTGGTGAGAGAGGCCTAAATGGAGCAAAGCATCACAAATAAACGAATAAGCAGAATTTCTGGAAATTGACAGCATGTCATAGATCAGCCCCCCAAAAATACACATTTATCAGAATACACAGAGCATCTCAGTTTGTTGCGTACTTGGCACAGAGAAGGCTTTCCTGAGCTACTTCATACTACAAAAGAGCTTTGTTTTTAAACCTTACGATTTTATAATGTTTAATATTTATTCAATAGCGTGAATTTTTCCCCCACAGAAAATGGCTAATATGAGCCAACAAAAGCTCCTCTGCCGCCATCTACTGGTTATAGTGGTAATTAATGTTGTTTTCTGTGAAATGTTAGATTTCCTACATTTTGTTCGGTTTTACAAATGGGGACAATCTCAGAAGGATGAACAAATAATGTTTTTGATAATTGCATTAAAATAAACAGGTGAAGTGAATAACACTGATGATCTCTTCATCACCTGTTAGTGGGTGGGATATATTAGGCAGCAAGTGAACATTTACACCATGTCCAGCCTTTCATGGAAACGCTCTTCCCTGGTGTCTGTGGCTCTTTCAGCAGATAATGCGCCGCCACAAAGCACAAATGCTTCAGGAATGAGTTTGAGGAGCAAAACAACGAGTTTGAGGCGTTGACTTGGCCTCCAAATTCCCCAGATCTCAATCCAATCGAGCATCTGTGGGATGTGCTGAACAAACAAGTCCGATCCATGGAGGCTCCACCTCACAACTTACAGGACTTAAAGGATCTGCTGCTAACATCTTGGTGCCAGATGCACACTTTCAGGGGCAGGGTTGCCAGATGCCAGCAGGGTTTTCCAGCCAAAAACGTCGCCAAAAACCGCACTATTTTTTTTGGCTTGTTTCTCGTTTAAATACAAATCATTAACAAGCTTTAAAATTACCAATTTATCGACTAGCCTATATAAACCCTAGAAATTAAATTGAGCTTATTTACACATAATTTAAAAAAATAGAAGTTATAAATCATTTATATTATTTTTAATAAAAATAATAATAAGGTATTAGGAAAATGACCTTGCATCTGCTAATTCTTTTAATCAGTGTTAAAATAAAAAAAGAAGAAACTGCGTTTCCATATTTCTGGTTTAAAAAAGGAAAATGGAATGGACGCAAAAGCGTCCTCAGTCAACCATTATACTATTAAACTATAAGCTTATGTTACGGAAAATAATGCGATCAACTTAGGCGATCAATGAGTCAGTTTATTGTCAATAAAAGTCGCTTGGAACAAAAGCAGCCTGAAAACATTGATATGGACATACAAAATAACCCACTTTAACATTTCAATTATTTCAAATAGCCACATGAAACATGCTTATTCATGAATAACATTACATGAAAATCGCGTTGAACATATTATTTATAGAACGTGTCAGTGCGCTCTTTGATGAAGCAGAACGTTGGCGCATGGTGGGCCATCTCTACACAAAATTTTTTTTTCATACGCTAAATATAATAGCAAACTTGAGTTTACACCTGTGATTTTGAACAATTAGGCCTAATATCATAAAGCTATAGCCTTTATTCCACGAACCGATATGAGCTGAAGGTAGTGGGAGGAAGCGTCTGTTGTGAATTTACGTCAGGGCACGTCAGCCAGCCCAGAGCTGTAGTGTGTGTGTGTGTGTGTGTGTGTGTGTGTGTGTGTGTGTGTGTGTGTGTGTGTGTGTGTGTGTGTGTGTGTGTGTGTGTGTGTGTGTGTGTGTGTGTGTGTGTGTGTGAGAGTGAGTGAGTGAGTGAGACTGCTGCCTGCTGAACAGAGGGTCGCAGGAAGAAGGATCTGAAGTGCCGGTGTCTCAGCTACAAAAAACCCGCCGAACTGATCCAAAACCAGCCCAATTTTTATCCACCCGCCCAAACCCATTTTTGCCCGCAAAATAGATTGCGAAACCGGCCAATATGGCAACTCTGTTCAGGGGTCTAGAGGAGTCCATGCCTCGACGGGTCAGCAAACACAATATTAGAAAAAGACGTGTGTGTGTGTGTGTGTGTGTGTGTGCCTGAGTGTGTTCCCATGTCTGTATCGGTCTAAACCAGGGGTGTCCAAAGTCCGGCCCGCGGGTCAAATGCAGCCCGGGGATGAATTTCAAACGGCCCGCAGCGCGTCTATTAAAATGTATTATATGTGGCCCGCCACGCATCATTTACAAATCATGCAGTTTCACGATGTCACCGCAAGGTGGCAGTACTAGACTTTAGGCCAGGGAAACAGCGGCCAAAGCGGAACGAAACAGCGCTGCTTCTGCTCTGCCCAACTCAAGAGCTCTGACTCTGAACAAATGTGTTTACCTGCTGAGAGTCTCGATCACATGACCACTAAACAGCCAATGAGAAGCGTTCGAGTGCGGCGCTGAGTTCTCCGGTACGAGCTGCGAATCTCTCGGTGATTTGATTTAATTTAAATCCAGTTAAACAGCGCTGACTTAATCAACAACACTAACATGCAAATCAGCTGAGCCGATTCAGAATACTTTTCAAACAACAATTCACATTTCGAATTTATCGTGGATTTACTGTAGTAACACTACCTGTAACCGGTCATTTGTCAGAAATGTAGGTTAATATCTAATTTTATTTCATTTGTAATGTTGACATGTATTAAATGAGTAATAAAGGCCAAATTGCAGACTATTTTTGTCATAAACTTGCAGTTTTGTGCATTTGAATTTATATGTAGCAAAATACCATTCTAGATATAGAAATATATATATATGTATTAGTTTTTGCCTTGTGTGCACTGCAAAAAATGCTGTCATTTAGTATTTTTGTCTTGTTTCTAGTCTAAATATATTAAAAAAATTCTTAAATCAAGATGTTACGAGATAAGTTAAATGTATCTTAAAAATAAGATATTTTTTCTTATTTTCTGGAAAATTAAATTAAATTGAAGTGAGTATTTGTTTAAAACAAGCAAATATATCTGCCAATGGGGTAAGACAAATAATGTTTCTGTTTGGAATCTTTATGGAAGATTATTTTTCTAATCCATTGGCACATCATTTCAAGCAAAAAAACTCAATTCATTTTGATTTTTTCCCCCAGGAATCAAGAAAAAATATGTAATTTTCCTTAGTAAAAGCATCTTGATTTAAGAATTTTTTTGATATTTGGACAGAAATACCAAGTCAGAAAAGCATGTTTTGTAGTGTGGTTTTACCTGTGGTGATCTAAATAGAGCACTTATTAAATTTAAATAAGAATAGAGTTCTAACTCAGTAATAATATTAAAATTTCACCCATTAAAACTTTTTGGTTGATGAAAGTTTTACAGATATTGTTAAATATCTATACATTTCCTGTGTCCTATCTCAAGCTACTCTACTGTCAGCTCAAGCTTTTGTCAAATCTGTCATGTTTCAAAGAAACAAAACATGTCATATATATATATACATATATAAATATAAATATATAAATATAATAGGCTAGAAAAGGGACCGGCCCCCGAGTATAGAGACAGAGCGTATTTAGGCCACGCCCACACCGGGGGGGAAACAATCCAACGCTCTCCATTGACTTTGCATAGCGTGAGGCTGCATTCTTGTCATTTCGGACTTATAACACAAAACAGAACAATGTATAAAAGCTGATATGTGACAAGGTGTACAGCAAACAAGCTAAAAAACACAGAAATAAGTTTTTATAAGCTGTCGACCCAAAAAACGAGCGTTTAAGGAGACAAAAGTGGATACAGGCAGTAAAACGTGAAGCTTCAGCTGAAGAATGGGGACATTTTGGGATCCTGACACTCAGTGTGTCTCAGTATGTGTATGTGTGCAGTAAATATGTTGTCACTGTTAAGTCAAATTTCCAAATGTCAGTTTTATATATGATATTTCCTGTCTCTGATTACGTTCTCCTCTAGTGTGTGTACTTCTCAGTGTAATATAACGTGTCTCAATGGCCTGTATCCACTTTTTTTGTCCTTAAACGCTCGTTTTTTGGGTCACTAGCTTATAAAAACGTCTGCACTGCAAAAAATGCTTTTCTTATTTAGTATTTTTGTCTTGTTTTCAGTCCAAATATCTAAAAAATCTTACATTAAGAAGCATTTACTAGACAAGCAAAAGTTTTTGTCTTGTTTTGGGGGAAAATAACTCAAATTAGTTTTTGCTTAAAATAAGCAAAATAATCTGCCAATGGGGTAAGAAAAATAATCTTGTTTTCTGTTTGAATTAAGATTATTTTTCTTACCCCATTGGCAGATTATTTTGCTTACTTTGAGCAAAAACTCCCTTCTTTTGAGTTATTTCCCCCCAAAACAAGACAATAATTTTTATTTGGTTAGTAAATGCTTCTTGTTTTGAGAATTTTTAGATGTTTGGACCAGAAACAAGACAAAAATACTAAGTAAGAAAAGCATTTTTTGCAGTGTGGGTTTTGTTTAGCTTGTTTGCTGTTCACTTTGTCACATATCAGCTTTTACACATTGTTCTGTTTTTTGTTATAAGTCCGAAATGACAAAGATGCCGCTTCACGCAATGCAAAGTCAATGGAGACAATTTGATTGTTTTCCCCCCCGGTGGGCGTGGCCTTCAGATTTTGACGCGTGTCGCTCTGTCTCTATGTCCACAATATCGAATCCAGACCCCTTTTAAAAAAAAGGTTTGGACACCCCTGGTCTAAACAGAGGAAAGCAACTATTTTGGTGGTCAGGAATTCACTCTCCCTTCCCAAAGTGAGAGCCGCAGAACAGGATGTTACCGTCACACACACTCTCTCTCTCGGTCAACATCGCTCTTTTTGCATTTAGACGTGGCATTAAAACTAGACTTTTACCACAAAACGAGATGTGGTGGGATTTCTGTTTGTGTTTATGGAGGTTCAGAAACACAAATGGCATGAACACGTTATGACTCATAGACTTTAACAAGCTGTAGTGAAACCAAAACAAAAGAGTTTGGAACGACAGAGCGAATAAAAGTGTTATTGTAACTAAATGGTAGACGTGATGTCATTAATTTGGGATTTTTACTGGGCTGTGACGGGGGGGAAATTACAGCGCAGTTACACAACACAGACATGATTGAGAACACAGTGGGGTTTCCAGCAGGAGGAAAGCGAGAGATCTGACCTGGAACTGGGCGCTGATGCTCGGGGGCTTCTTCTTCTTGTGGAGGTGCATCAGGGATTTAGTGATGCGGTCGTGTAACGTCAGGTTACTCAGGTACTTCAGAGACTTGACATCCAGCAAGTGCTGCAGACGCACACACACACACACACACACACACACACACACACACACACACACACACACACACACACACACACACACACACACACACACAGTCAGATCAGTTAAAGGGATCGAGGGCACAAAACTCCGACTTCTATCAGCTTTTACAGAACCTCATGTTGTTTCAAACCCATATGAACATTCATGGAGCAAAAAAGGAGATTGAGTGCAGATAAAAGAGCAAAAAGTTAATTCTGTAAATGCCAATCGCAGATATCAAAATTATGGTTCATTAAAAAGTATCCCTACATAACTATTTTACACAAAAAAGCGCAGCTGTCAAGCTCCGAAAAGGATTAATATTATTTATATGGTGTAATATTACAAGTCTTCTGACATTGATTTCCATTTTACAAATGGAAAAATTAGCCTAAACAAACACAAAAAAACTAAACACAAGACAACGAAACAAAACAACAACACAACAACAACAAAAATCAAAACAACACACACAAAAAAAGTAGAAGCACAAAACAACAAAAACACTAGGTTTGGACAACATGAGTTGAAACGCCACAACTCACACACACAAACAAGACAACAACAAAAGTCAACACCAAAAAACAACAACAACATGCAAGACAACAAAACAAACAAACACAACAACACACAACACGACACAACAAAACAACAACACAAAACCACAACAAAAAAAACAAGACAACTAAACAATACAACAACAACACAAAACCACAACAAAACAAAAAACACAACACACGACACAAAACAACAACACAAAACCACAACAACAGAACAACAAGACAACAAAACACAACACAACAACACGCAAGACAACAAAACAAAAAACACAACAACACACAACACAAAAAAAATCAAGACAACAAAACAATACAACAATACGCAAGACAACAAAACAAAAAACACAACACACGACACAAAACAACAACACAAAACCACAACAACAAAACACAACACAACAACACGCAAGACAACAAAACAAAAAACACAACAACACACAACACAAAAAAAATCAAGACAACAAAACAATACAACAATACGCAAGACAACAAAACAAAAAACACAACACACGACACAAAACAACAACACAAAACCACAACAATAGAACAACAAGACAACAAAACACAACACAACAACACGCAAGACAACAAAACAAAAAACACAACAACACAACACAAAACCACAAAAAAATCAAGACAACAAAACAAAACACAATACAACAACACGCAAGACAACAAAACAAAAAAACACAACAACACACGACAAAACAAAACAGCAAACACAACAACACACAACACAACAAAACAACAACACAAAACAACAAAAACACTAAGTTTGGACAACATGAGTTGACACCAAACACCAAAAACAACCACACACTCAGGACAACACAAAACACAACAAAACAACACATAAGACAACAACATAACAAAAAACACACACAAAAAAACACATCAACAACAAAAAAACAAGACAAGACAACAACACAACAAAAAAACAACAACACAAAACACTGGGTTTGGACAACATGAGTAGAAGATCGTAAAGTAATTGTCATGCCTTGAAATAAAATAATAAAAGCATGTTATGGGATTCACACCTTGGGAAGACTGGGCTTCATCTTATAGTTTTTATTTCTCCTGAAAAACAAAGCATAAATAATGATGAATGACCATAAGAGAGTGTGTGTGTGTGTGTGTGTGTGTGTGTGTGTGTGTGTGTGAAGGCCGCCTCTCACATGAGGATGCCGTGGGCCCGCTCCAGGAGTTTGCTGCTGGTGGAGTTGATGAAGATGCCGTCCTCCTCGCTCAGAGATCCAGCGGAGGACAGGCGGTTCTGTCTCCCGGGACGCCCGTTCCAGCCCTCCCTGACCGGGACAGCAAAACACAGGCATGTTAAACACACACACACACACACACACACACACACACACACACACACACACACACACACACACACACACACACACACACACACACACACACACACACACACACACACACACAACACACACAACACACACAACACACACACACACACACACACACACACACACACACACACACACACACACACACACACACACACACACACACACACACACACACACACACACACCATCTCCAACTCCGAGTCTATCAAACTCAATGACCTCATGGCATATCAGACTCCAAACGATGACTTTAACGGGTCTCCAGTGTCCTGCAGACCATTAGAGAGGTTTGCAGCTACTGTCCCATGTTCAGTTATTATGATTTAGATGTAAATGTGGCTCATCTGCTCAGTAATTTGGCGGCGATATTCCTCCTACACATAGTTAACAGGGTCGCGGTTTTCCCGCACAATTGGGTTATTTTAAAAAAAGAGTCGCAGGAAAAACACACTCAAACACTCACCTAAAGGATTATTAGGAACACACACTAATACTGTGTTTGACCCCCTTTCGCCTTCAGAACTGCCTTAATTCTACATGACATTGATTCAACAAGGTGCTGAAAGCATTCTTTAGAAATGTTGGCCCATATTGATAGGAGAGCATCTGCAGTTGATGGAGATTTGTGGGAAGCACATCAAGGGCACGAAGCTCCCGTTCCACCACATCCCAAAGATGCTCTATTGGGTTGAGATCTGGTGACTGTGGGGGCCATTTCAGTTCAGTGAACTCATTGTCATGTTCAAGAAACCAATTTGAAATGATTGGAGCTTTGTGACGGTGCATTATCCTGCTGGAAGTAGCCATCAGAGGATGGGGACATGGTGGTCATAAAGGGATGGACATGGTCAGAAACAATACTCAGGTAGGCCGTGGCATTTAAACGATGCCCAATTGGCACTAAGAGGCCTAAAGTGTGCCAAGAAAACATCCCCCACACCATTACACCACCACCACCAGCCTGCACAGTGGTAACAAGGCATCAGGATCCATGTTCTCATTCTGTTTACGCCAAATTCTGACTCTACCATCTGAATGTCTCAACAGAAATCCAGACTCATCAGACCAGGCAACATTTTTCCAGTCTTCAACTGTCCAATTTTGGTGAGCTTGTGCAAATTGTCGCCTCTTTTTCCTATTTGTAGTGGAGATGAGTGGTACCCGGTGGGGTCTTCTGCTGTTGTAGCCCATCCGCCTCAAGGTTGTGTGTGTTGTGGCTTCACAAATGCTTTGCTGCAGACCTCGGTTGTAACGAGTGGTTATTTCAGTCAAAGTTGCTCTTCTATCAGCTTGAATCAGTCGGCCCATTCTCCTCTGACCTCTAGCATCAACAAGGCATTTTCTCCCACAGGACTGCCGCATACTGGATGTTTTTCCTTTTTCACACCATTCTTTGTAAACCCTAGAAATGGTTGTGCGTGAAAATCCCAGTAACTGAGCAGATTGTGAAATACTCAGACCGGCCCGTCTGGCACCAACAACCATGCCACGCTCAAAATGTCTTAAATCACCTTTCTTTCCCATTCTGACATTCAGTTTGGAGTTCAGGAGATTGTCTTGACCAGGACCACACCCCTAAATGCATTGAAGCAACTGCCATGTGATTGGTTGATTAGATAATAGCATTAATGAGAAATTGAACAGGTGTTCCTAATAATCCTTTAGGTGAGTGTATATATATATATGCTATACCAGTCAAAAGTTTGGAAACTGTACTACTTTAATTATTTTTAAAGAAGTCTCTTCTGCTCACCAAGGCTGCATTTATGTTATTATAAAAATCTGTAATATTGTGAAATATTACTAAAATGCTAAGTAACTGTTTTCTATTTGAGAATATTTTAAAATGTAATTTATTCCAGTGATCAATTTAACTTTAATAAAGATCAACTTATGATTAATTCAAAGAAATTAATACATTTGTTCAGCAAGAATGCATTCAATTGATCAAGTATAGACATTTATAATGTTGCAAAAGCTTTATATTTCAGATAAATGCTGTTCTTTTTAACTTTATTTTCATTAAATAATCCTGAAAAAGGTGCACAACTGTTTTCAATATTGATAATAATCAGAACGGTTTCTTGAGCAGCAGATCGGCATACACTGCAAAAATGCTTTTCTTATTTAGTATTTTTGTCTTGTTTTCAGTCCAAATATCTAAAAAATCTTACATTAAGAAGCATTTACTAGACAAGCAGAAGTTTTTGTCTTGTTTTGGGGGGAAATAACTCAAAATGAAGGGAGTTTTTGCTTAAAATAAGCAAAATAATCTGCCAATGGGGTAAGAAAAATAATCTTAATTCAAACAGAAAACAAGATTATTTTTCTTACCCCATTGGCAGATTATTTTGCTTATTTTAAGCAAAAACTCCCTTAATTTTGAGTTATTTCCCCCCTAAACAAGACAAAAACTTTTGCTTGTCTAGTAAATGCTTCTTAAATGTAAGATTTTTTAGATATTTGGACTGAAAACAAGACAAAAATACTAAGTAAGAAAAGCATTTTTTGCAGTGTATTAGAATGATTTCTGGAGGATCACGTGAATCACAGAAATTAATTGTATTTCAAAATATATTCAAATAGAAAAAAAGTTAGCCTATTTTAAATTGTAAAAATATTTCACAATAGTACTGCTTTTGCTGTATTTTGGATCAAATAAATGCAGCCTTGGTGAGCAGAAGAGACTTTTTTCAAAAACAATCAAAATAGTACAGTCATATATATATATATATATACACACTCTAAAAAAAAAAGGGTTCTATAAAAGGCACCAAAAATGGTTCTTGGCTCATAATCATAGGGGAACCTTTTTTAGTGCTATATAGCACCAATTTTGGTTCTTCAGAGGTTCTTCAGAGGTGCTATATAGCACTAAAAAAGGTTCCCCTATGATTATGAGCCAAGAACATTTTTGGTGCCATATAGAACCTTTTTTTTTTTAGAGTGTATATATATATATATAAAACGCTTATTTTTAGGCCCTTTGGAAAACTGGAAAATTGGGCTAGTTTTCATTCCATTTGGGCGGGTTTTGAGCCGTCATTGGGCTAGAAATATTCCTGGGCCCTTTCATGACCTGTGGAGAGCAATTACCCATCAGCCTCGGATCTGTCCTCCAAATGAGCAAATAGCTCCACTCTGACATCACACGGGAAGCAGCTGCTCTTTCCCGGGGTTTTGTGGTCACTTAGTAACCCAGAAAGTGTGTGAGGTTGCAAAACAGATTAGGGGACTTTACAGCGCAACAAAAGAGCTGTTGTGGATATCAGGACTAATCTCAGTGCCATGCAGGCAATTACAGAGCATGAAGACGGGAAGACTGTGGGTCATCCTCTGGGTATCTCTCTCTCTCTCTCTCTCTCTCTCTCTCTCTCTCTCTATCTCTCTCTCTATCTCTATCTCTATCTCTATCTCTATCTCTATCTCTATCTCTATCTCTATCTCTATCTCTATCTCTATCACAGATCCTGGGTCAGACGTAACAACCCAGTGTTTGGGTAGTTTTTGTGTTACTCAGATCCTGGGTCAGACGTAACAACCCAGTGTTTGGGTAGTTTTTGTGTTACACAGATCCTGGGTCAGACGTAATAACCCAGTGTTTGGGTAGATTTTGTGTTACTCAGATCCTGGGTCAGACGTAATAACCCAGTGTTTGGGTAGTTTATGTGTTACCAGATCTTGGGTCAGACGTAACAACCCAGTGTTTGGGTAGTTTATGTGTTACTCAGATCCTGGGTCAGGCGTAACAACCCAGTGTTTGGGTAGTTTTTGTGTTACTCAGATCCTGGGTCAGACGTAACAACCCAGTGTTTGGGTAGTTTATGTGTTACTCAGATCCTGGGTCAGACGTAACAACCCAGTGTTTGGGTAGTTTATGTGTTACTCAGATCCTGGGTCAGGTGTGACAACCCAGTGTTTGGGTAGTTTATGTGTTACTCAGATCCTGGGTCAGACGTAACAACCCAGTGTTTGGGTAGTTTTTGTGTTACTCAGATCCTGGGTCAGACGTAACAACCCAGTGTTTGGGTAGTTTTTGTGTTACACAGATCCTGGGTCAGACGTAATAACCCAGTGTTTGGGTAGTTTTTGTGTTACACAGATCCTGGGTCAGACGTAATAACCCAGTGTTTGGGTAGATTTTGTGTTACTCAGATCCTGGGTCAGACGTAATAACCCAGTGTTTGGGTAGTTTATGTGTTACCAGATCTTGGGTCAGACGTAACAACCCAGTGTTTGGGTAGTTTTTGTGTTACTCAGATCCTGGGTCAGACGTAACAACCCAGTGTTTGGGTAGTTTTTGTGTT